>NW_006208529.1:139862-155401 GCF_000334495.1 Tupaia belangeri chinensis
TCTTTAAAAAGTCGTCTGCGTTCACTATCTCCAGTTCCTTATTTCCAACTCATTCTTCAGCCCACTGCATCTGGACCCAGCACTGACCGCCTTACTGACAGTGTTTTGCTAAGGTCACCAGTAACATCCTTATTGCAAAATCCAATGGGAACTGTTCCGTTCTTATCTTGTTTGACCTCCCTGTAGCACTTGACACTGTGACTGCTCAATCATTTTTGGAAGGCTTACTTCCCTCTAATTTTGCAAAGCATCTGCCTTCAGTTTCCTTCTCCTGTGGCAGATCCTTGGAGGCCTAATTTGAAGGAGCCTCTTACAAATCCTTTGCACGTTGGTATGAAATTAGTGCCCGTACACTGACATACCCTCAGACTTCATTGCTTCTTTACTGGACATCTTGAAATGTCCCACGGGCTCCACCAGCCTGCTATGTCCACACTGTCTTTGTTCATGAGTGGCACCACAGTCTCCCCGTTGTCCGAGATGTCCAAAATGATCCCTGAGCTCCTCTTTCGCTTCTTTCTCAAATCCAGTTGATCAATGAGTGCTGTAAATTTTACTTCAGAAATGTCTTTTGACTTGGTCAATTTCTCTTGGTCTTGCTCATCTCATCCCACGTTAGGCCTCCTCTGATATCCGTTCCCTAACACCTCTCTTTCAGTTGATCCCAGCTCTCTGAGGCAGCTAAAAAGAACTTCTCCAAAGTTTTCCCCATAGCTGCTAACCCTGCTCTCCCACTGGGCTTTCGCACCTATTTCCTCTAACTAGAATTCTTTTTTTTTTTTTTTGGAGAAGTTTTTGCTATAGGGTGCACGTGCTCGCGAGAAAGACAGAGGTAGAGAAACAGAAAGTGAGAAATCACCCGCCAGGGGGATGGCCACACCACAATCCCTTCTCCTCCATTCTCCTCCATTCTCCTCTCGGAATCTTGGGCACGCACACACACGCGCCCAGCGTGAGTTTCAGCCACTGGGTCCGAGACTCGAACCGCAGTTGACTACATGGGAGTCCAGTGACATAGCAATTACGCTAACTGCTGGTCCCTAACTAGAATTCTTTTCACAAGACTAACTACTAATCACCCTCCTGTATTACTTCCCTGCTAGCCGTGGGCCAGGTGGGGTTTTATTTTCAATTATTGTTACCCTGCTGTGTGTTACCCTCTTCTCCATCGCTATCGTTTTTGTTTTATTTCGCTCCATGAAGACACATTTATTTCAGCTCTTTTCATTGGTCTCTCCAAATAGATTTTTCCATTCAAGTCTAATGTCAGGACCACAACTATCCATAGAGCACTAGCAGATCAAATCCCTGGAATGTGAACGATTTTCATTTAGCTTTAGGAACAATTTACTGTACAAAGGAAAAGGAATAGTCATTGAAATTATGTTGGTCTCATTAAAAGTGGGTATAATAATCCACTTATAGGGATGGATCTGTCCTGCTTTTAAATGCTAGGAACAATCCTCTCTTGCTGTGAAGTATGTTAATTGGTTATTGTCTATTGCACTAGAAATTCCCAGAAAGAAGAACTAAATAAAACACCAACACATCTGCCGGGACTGTTGAAATGGTAACGGGTGCAAAGTGTACTCAGGAGGGGTTTATGAGGGGCACATATACTTACGTGAGTATACAACCCAGTCCAATCACGTGGCTAATCCTCTGAGATGCAGAGGCGAACAAGACTGAAAATAACTGAAAATAAAACCCTTATGTAATACTTAAAATACTTCTGAAACAGTGCCGCTTCAGAAACAACAAAGCAACGCTATTGAAACATCCAGATTATTGTCAGAATGCACTGTGATTAGTTTTCTCTACTTAGCATGCATGTGCCTCAGATTATACACCAAGAAATGAGACCGTATGATGAATCACAGCCAGGAACATTGGCTAGCTGAGAAATTTCACACGTTTTTAATAACCTAGTTGCAAAAAAAAAAAAAAGCAACTTAATATGCAAAGCACTATCTGTAATTCAGATACCTTTTAGGGTGAGCTACCTTGATTCCAAGGAGAAAATAGTCGATATTTTCCCCCATTAATAGAAGCTATGTTCCCACAGCATGGAATCAAAGGACCTTGTTGTCATATTTATTGCTAAAGGCAAAGAACACATTAGTGCGATAATGTAACTTTCCAAAGGAAAAGGCTATGTAAATATCAACACCGTTGACACAAAGAAGTGGGGGTATGAGGGCAAGTGGGAGGGGAAAAAGGAGGACAAAAAGGGAGGCTGGGAAGGGAAGAAGGAGAGGAGAAGAAAAAGAAAATGTTTATTTTAAAAAAATCAAATTTAGGGGCCAGCAGGTGGCGTGGTGGTTAAGGATGCTGGATTCCCACACGGCCGGCCACGGTTGGAGTTCTGGACCTGGTGGCTTACTTTCTCACTTTCCCTCTCTCTCTCTCTCTCTAACTCTGTTCCTCTCTGGTCAAATGAAAAATAAATAAAGTTAAAGAAAGTAATTCTTTAATTAAAAAAATATCAATTTTATAATTTACCAGTGATGTTTCAAACCAACTATGATTTGGCTCAGGAATAAGATGCGGAGCGAATGCCTGGCAATGCTGATGCATTTCTTCAAGTTCCATCTTCACCTGCTTCAGAACTCGGATCTTGCCCTAAAGCCATGAGAGAGTTCCTTTAGAGTTGGGACTCCATACTCTTGCGTTTGCTTTTATCTCTAGAAAGAAATTTTAAGCCCCCTGAAGGAAGACCCGAATGGCATTTGCATGGCCTAGTAAGCCACACGGCACTGAGGCACTTCTGAAAACACGTGATCACGTCACACCACATGTCACAGCAAGCTGATTACAGAGTCGCCATTGGTCACAGAATGAGGTGGCTGAGTGCGTTGAGACCTTCTCCTGGGGGTCTGCCTGTATGGCACTTCTGGTCAAAGACCCCACTCTCTGGGGACCAGCAGTTAGCGTAATGGCTATGTCACTGGACTCCCATGTAGTAGACCGCAGTTTGAGTCCCAGACCTGGTGACTTAAACTCACGCCAGGCGCGTGTGCGTGTGTGCCCAAGATCCTGAGAGGAGAATGGAGGAGAAGGGACTGCGGCGTGACCATCCCCCCTGGGGGTGATTTCGCGCTTTCTATCTCTCTGTCTCTGTCTGTCTTTCTGGCAAGCTCTCCCACCCTGTAGCAAAAACCTCTCAAAAAAAAAAAAGGAAAAAGAAAAGAAAAAAGACCGCACCCTCTGACCTCGGGAGTGGGCACATAAACCACGCCTGGCTGATTGGAGCCCTTCCGGACCTTGGAAACTGCATCTGGGAAAAGCCTTCTGCTCATCCGTGATCTCGGAGGCTCAGGGGTGGGAGCTGGTGCTGTGGGGTTACCGCCCCAACTTTGAGAAGCTGGTTTGGACAGTCATCATGCACAGGGAGCCGAGGAGGCCCCAGACCTGGAGGACACCCGCGCAGCCAGCTCCAGCCTGCGCCTCCCCCACGGACTCACTGCCGCAAGTTCATGTGAGGACCCACCTCCAGAATCCAGAATCCCGCTGCGCACAGACCCAGAATTGTATTCCTGTAAGAACGTTTGGAATTCGTGGGGTTCAGAATCCTCATGCTGGGTATTAGGAAGATGGATTAGTTGGCGGGGTCAAGCATCTTGCCCCAAGTCCCACAGCGATGGCCTGCAGGCTGACTCGCTCTGCCCTCGTCTCACTCCCTGCGGCCTGCCCGGCCTTGCAGCAGGAGCTGGAAGCCAGACACACGTCTTGGCTCCCGGCAGCCAGCGTCCAGGCACGGCCCGAGCGTGAAGGTGGTGGCCAAGGACTGGATGAGCCATGAGAGGGAGTGGCATCTTCCGGGAGTGTGGGGGCAGCCACGTGGCAGCTCTGGGACCACCGAGGGGTGCTCCCTGCCTTGGGCATCCTACCTGCGGGTGCAGCGGGGTCTTCCTGGAACTCCCATGGGTTTATTTTTTCTGTGTAGTCTTGAATGGCATCTGAAACAGGTTGTATGGCCGGCCCTCCCCACATTCCATGAGCCACCCAATGACGTCAGAAATCCCCTTATGTTTATACTAGTGCTGTTGAGACTAAGAACTATTTTTTTGGGGGGGAGAGGTTTTTTGTTTGTTTGTTTTTTGGTATAGGGCATGTGCGCTCACCAGAAAGAGATAAAGAGACAGAAAGCGAGAAATCACCCCCCAGGGGAGATGGCCACACCTCAATCCCTTCTCCTCCATTCTCCTCTTGGGATCTTGGACACGCACGCACACACACCCGGTGTGAGTTTAAGCCACTGGGTCCAGGACTTGAACCGCAATCAACTACGTGGGAGTCAGAGACATAGCCATTACTGGCCATCTGCTGGTCCCTAGTCTAAGAACTATTTTTTTAAGAGGTCTTTGCCTTAGGGCACGTGTGCTTGCCAGTGAGAGAGACAAAGATGGAGAGAGAGACAGAGGTAGAGTGAGAAGTCACCCACCGAGGGAATGGCCACACCACAATCCCCTTTCTGCCATTCTCCTCCTGGAATCTTGGGTACACATCCACATGCGACCCGTGTGACTCTCAAGACACTGGATCTGGGACTCGAACTGCAGTCAGCCATGTGGGAGTCCAGCATCATAAATGCTATGCCATCTGGTGGCCTCAGACCGGGAACTCTGGCGTATGGGATTTGGTACCTGGAAGTGGGCTGTGAGCTGAGACGTGGGATTCAATTTGATTCGTGAAGGACATGGGGCTCTGAGCACCAAGGACACAGACGTTGGCAGCCAGGGTGGTTCCCCATGGGCTCTCAGAGACGTGGGTTTTGCCACACTGTACCATGCTGTAGCCCAGAAGGTAGAACGCTCCATCAGAAGAAATACTTGAAACAGTTTGGTCCAGAATAAAAATATTTCATAGAATTTGGATAATAATTCTGAGTACAGAACTCCTAACTCCTTCACAAATTCAGTATTACTTAGAAATTAACTGCAGTCAGCCATGTGGGAGTCCAGCATCATAAATGCTATGCCATCTGGTGGCCTCAGACCGGGAACTCTGGCGTATGGGATTTGGTACCTGGAAGTGGGCTGTGAGCTGAGACGTGGGATTCAATTTGATTCGTGAAGGACATGGGGCTCTGAGCACCAAGGACACAGACGTTGGCAGCCAGGGTGGTTCCCCATGGGCTCTCAGAGACGTGGGTTTTGCCACACTGTACCATGCTGTAGCCCAGAAGGTAGAACGCTCCATCAGAAGAAATACTTGAAACAGTTTGGTCCAGAATAAAAATATTTCATAGAATTTGGATAATAATTCTGAGTACAGAACTCCTAACTCCTTCACAAATTCAGTATTACTTAGAAATGGTTTTGAGTTACATCAGAAACTAAAAGAAAAAAACGGTGAATAAAACAAATTGGGGGTTCTTATTCTCCTCATACCTGCAGGTTAATAAACACTAACAGGAAAATCAGTCTGTCCATTTCATATGGTCAAAATGGGAACATAGCTGTCAGTAAAAAAGTGAACAGAAGAGCATTGCCCGGCGTAGACAGCAGCAGGAGGAACTCAAGAGCGATAGAAATACTGCATTACTATCATTTTGTCTTTTTTTCATTACAGATTGTTCTACACCTTAAAATGTACTTTCACGGGCCTCAAGGTTGCATTGTGGTTAAGGCACTGGCCTACAATAGTTCGAGTCCCAGACCCGGTGGCTTGCTATCTCACTTTCCTTCTCTCTGTGTCTCTGTCTTTTTCTGGTCAAATTAAAATAAATGAATGAATAAATAAAAATTAAATAAATAATTCTTTTTTTTTTTTAAAGTTCTTTCACATGTTCTCTGTATCTCTCTCTTTCTATCTTCCTTTCTCCAACCTCTTCTACCTCTGTGTTCTCTCATACCCCTAGAGCCCTCGAGGGCTTCTGAAGAGACACTATTGATTATTCTTCTCATTTCATAGACAAACTGAGGCATTAAAAAATTTGGTAATGGGGCCAGCAGGTAGCATGGTGATTAAGGCACTGAACTCCCACATGGCCAACTGCAGTTCGAGTCCCAGACCTGGCAACTTGCTTTCTCACTTTCTCTCTCCCTCTCTGGTAAGTGCATGACTCATGCAGCAAACTAAAAAATAATAATAATAAATTAAATTAAATAAATAATTCTTTAAAAAAATTTTGGTAACATTCTCAATGTTAAAAACCAAGTAGTAAACTCAATATGAGGGGACTTCATGAAAAAATGGAATTAAAGTATGAGTTTATTTTGGTGCCCCCTCCTCTAAATTTGAAATTCATTCAGAATTTCTTCCTAATGTGCATTTTCCAAGAACTTTTCGAAGGCTCCCACTGCATTAACTGGAAGTGGAGCAGAGCCTGTTCTGTGAGTCCTAAAGCTACTACAAATTGTGGAAAGCTTTGCTTTTGTTTTTTTTTAATATTCATATAAGGTTAAAGACACAAAATCAGATATGAAAGTGAATGAGAAAAAATTATAACAAATGCGACTAACATCATGGAATTTAGAAAAATTGATCTTTTTTTTTTTTGAGAGATTTTTACTATAGGGCAGATGCACCCTATAGAAAGACAGAGAGAGACAGAGAGACAGAAAGTGAGAAGTCACCCCCTAGGGGAGGATGGCCATGCCGCAATCCCTTCTCCTCCATTCTCCTCTCGGGATCTTGGGCACGCACGCACACATGCCTGGTGTGAGTTTAAGCCACCGGGTCCGGGACTCAAACTGCAGTCGACGACATGGGAGTCCAGCAACATAGCCATTATGTCAACTGCTGGTCCCCAAAATGATAATATTTTTAACTGTCCAACATGCTTCTCCAAAATCTTTCCTGCATTTCTAGGTTGCATACACTGGTCAACTCTTCAAATGCAAATAGTTTTAAAGTATAATTTTCTATAGAGATAATTTAAAATATTTCAGTTGTTTTATCAGCACAGTATTTTGAGATTTATTCTTCATTACTGATAATTTTGAAAAAATTGTTCAGCTTCATAGCTTTCTGTGTCATGTAACATTTTAAGATTGTTTCAAAAATTGTCAAGCTATTTTCATACAAGATTTCAAGGGATTTCAATTTTCTTGTGCAAATGAATCTTAACTACTTTATGACCGTGTTCACCCCATTTGCCGGTGCTCCTTCATGGTGGTGGGGGTAGCATGCATTTTGTGTAATTTTATTGTTGTCAATACTTAACAAATTCAAAGACATTTCAATCTTTTTTCCAGTGTGTTCACATGAAACATTACTCTTTATTTATTGGATTCAACTTAATACTTCTCTCTCTTTTTTCTTTCTTTTTCTTTTTCTTTTTCCTTTTTTCTCTAAGATATGTGTGCTTGCTGGAGATACAGAGAGAGAGAGAGAGAGAGAGAAAGGGAAAGTGAGAAATCACACATACCCCGCCTCCCAGGGGTGATGGCCACACTGCAAGCCCTTCTCCAATTCTCCTCTTGGGATTTTGGGCACACACACACCTGACCCAAGTGTGTTTTTCAAGCTACCAGGTCCAGGATTCAAATCAAGCAGCCAGCCATGTGGGATCCAGCTGCCTGAACTACCACACCATTGCTATCCTGTTCCTTTTTCTACTTGAAATTTCTCTCTCTCTTTTAGTGAATTACTTCTTTTGATGTGGTCTGAAAATTTGTTTATCATAGTTATCTTCCTTTTTTTAAAAGAATTATTTCTTTAATTATATTTATTATTATTATTATTATTATTATTAATTTGACCAGAGAGAGAGAAAGTGAGAAAGCAACCCACCAGGTCCAGAACTCAAAACGCTGTCAGCCCTGTGGGAGTCCAGCCCCTAACCACCACGCCACCTGTTGGCCCGTACAGTTTAGCTCTTGACAGAAGAAAAACTAGCAATCTCATACATGACCTCAAGTATATTTTCATAGAAATATATGAAAAATAATTTTACTTTGGGCTGTTATTACAAAAATATATATTTCACTGTCTAGTGTATTTCTGATGGCGAATACTTCTAATTTTGACCAGTTGACAGTAAGAATTGAAACCCTGCTAGCATGCCTAATGAATTGTTATGTGCTTAATAACTGGAAAAGTCTCCCACAGATTGCCAGATATCTGCCGACCACTCAAACTTCATTTTTGCCCAATACCCATGGTCTTCTGGTGCTGGGAGCTAGGGGTCATTTGTACAGCAACTAAACCACTGGCCCCACCTTCAAGGATGAGAGAGTGAATGAATGAGCTGGGTGTGGTTGGGAATGGGTGTACTCCAGTGAGGGCTAAGCGTGCACTGAGAAACAGCAGGAACACACACAGAGCAGACTGCAGGGCACACCAATATACGTGGAGAAGCCTGACAAAAGGTGGTCAGGGTGGAATGAGATGATAACTCCTAACTGCAGATAATTATCTTGTGTGTGTGTGTGTGTGTGTGTGTATGTGTGTGTATGTGTGTGTTTGTGCGCACATTTTTCAGGGAAGGAAGAGAAAGTACCCCCTATGGGGGATGGTCATACTGCAATCCCGTCTCCATGTCTCCTTCCTTGGGGATTTGGGGCACGCACACACATGCCTGGTGTGTTTTTCAGGTTGCTTGGGTCCAAGACTTTGACCGTGTGATTGGCCATGTAAGATGCAGCCGCTTTAACCACCAGGCTATGGTGTAATAAAATATCTTGTTCTTAGAAAATGTACAAAAACATCTTGACTGTGTGAGCACAAGGTTCGGGTCTTGGAAGGGGCCTATGTAAATGAGGCGCCCTGGAGTTTAAGCTTCATTATAGCGAATATGCCTCTGCTCTTTCCAGAGGGTGCTTCTTGTTTTCATTTCAAATCCTAAGTCCTACAGTAGCTGAAATTTTACACCCTGCCCTTTTCTTTTCTTCCTTTTTTTTTGTTTTTGTTTTCTGAGAGAGATTTTTGCTACAGGGCATGTACACTTGCTGGAGAGAGAAAAAGACAGAGATAGAAAGCAAGAAATCACCTCCCAGGGCCACGTGACAATCCCTTTTCCTCCATTCTCCCCCCAGGATTTTGGGCACACACACACTTGCACCCACTACAAGTTTAAAGCTGCCAGGTCTGGTACTCAAACCGCGGTTGACTATGTGGGAGTCCGGTGACAACTATGACACCATCTGTTTATCCCCCGCCCCTCCCTTTTTTGATCATTGGTAGAGAAAGACGAGAGAAGTGAAAATACAACAGAACAGTTCTCCATGATACACTATTTCTAAAACATGTTACTCCTTTTCCTGGGAACCAAAAGGAGGGTCCCTGCCCTCGTCCATGTAACCCACTTCACCACCCTAAGCCCGAGTTTCTCCATATGTAAATGTGGCAATGTAAGGTATAGCAACTGTCACGTCCCAGTGAAGAAAGAATAGTTTAAGAGATGAGCTAAAATGAAGCTTTGAGAGGCCTGGTCCCCGAGTGACCAGGTGATAGGCAGGTATATTTCGGGGTGAGGAGAAAGCGAGTGCTCTATATGAAGGGCTTGCATGCTGGGGCTGCCTGGCCTGGACCCCTGAGACCTCCTTACAGGGAACTAAGAAGGAGGGGATTGGTTTGGGGACCAAGGGTCCAAATGTAGGGGGACTGGAACAGCAGATGGGATGGTGGCAGGGTAGAGGAAATCACAGTGCACTTTACCACACTTCTCAATCTGGGGTTGCCACCCCAAATTCACTGTTCTGTGTACACAGAATGTACAAATCCATACTGCTATAATTCCTGTCAGGATGTTTAAACTTTTATAAACATGCAATAAATATCATAGAAAAGGTATGTTCTTATTTTTTTATTATGATTATTATTATTTTTTTTTTGCAGAGATTTTTGCTATAGGGTGCGTGCACTCACCAGAAAGACGAAGAGAGACAGAGAGATAGAAAGTGAGAAATCACCCCCCAGGGGGGATGGCCATGTCACAATCCCTTCTCCTCTGTTCTCCTCTCTGGATCTTGGGCATGTATGCACATGCGCCCAGCATGAGTTTAAGCCACCTGATCCGGGACTCGAACCACGGTCGACTACATGGGAGTCCAGCGACATAGCCATTACACTAACTGCTGGTCCCACCAAAGGTATATTCTTGACAAGGGCTTAATATGCATCCCACTGACACTAACACGCACTGCCCATTCCCTAGAGCTAACGAATGAACATGTAAGTGATGATGGTGACAAGAAAGTGGCGATCTTTAGAGCCACAACTGGAAATATGCGATTGTCCACTCCAGGCCCCACGGACGCAGCTTCTCTGGAAAGAATCTCACTGCCTTCTGATCATGACAGACAGAAATCCAAAGGCCAACCTCTTGAAGGACCGTTTGAACAAAGAACAGGATTAACAAACGTATACCTCAAACTAGGGCACAATCAGTGTTTTCTGACCATGACAGAATACGTTCTTCTAGGCCATACAGACATTTCTGATTGACGTAATTGTTATGAAGTGATTATAAATGTTTGTAATTATGCCATGCATGTGCACAAAGCAAGCAACTTTTTTTCTCATTAAACTTCGTGTTAATGGGTTTCAAACTTCTGTGACAGGGACCAGCAGTTAGCGTAATGGCTATGTTGCTGGACTCCCACGTAAGTCGACCATGGTTCGAGTACCAGACCCGGTGGCTTAAACTCACACCGGGCACATGTGTGTGCGTGTCCAAGATCCCGAGAGGAGAATGGAGGAGAAGGGATTGCAGCATGGCCATCCCCCCTGGGGGGGTGATTTCTTGATTTCTGTCTCTTTGTCTCTCTCTTTCCGGCGAACACATGTGCCCTATAGCAAAACCTCAAAAAAAAAAAAAATTCTGTGACAGATTTTTGGTCAAATTTTTCCCATTAAAAAGTATCAATTTTAAAAACTAATGACTTAGGGCCAGTAGGTAGAGTGGTGGACTCCCACATGGCTGACTGCGGTTTGAGTCCCAGACCTGGCAGCTTTCTTTCTCTCTCCCTCTCTCTCTGGTGACTGCACATGTCATGTAGAAAAACTGAAATATTACGAGGACCAGCAGATGGTGTAATGGTTGTGTCGCTGGACTCCCACATAGCCGACTACAGTTCAAGTCCTGGACCCAGCAGCTTAAAACACATTGGGCGCATTGTAAGCGTGCCCAAAATCCAGAGAGGAAATTGGAGGAGAAGGGATTGTGGTGTGACCATTCCCCCCATGGAAGGGGGGGTTTCTCACTTTCTGTCTCTTAGTGAGCGCATGCACCCTATAGCAAAAATCTCTCTCAAAAAATAAATAAATAAAAATTTAAAAAAGCTAATTACTTAAAATTGCCGCGCACAAAAAATAGTCCATAAAATATTTTCCTTTCTCTCTAAAGGTTTTATGGAGCATTGTTATTATTAACCAGTTTTTATATTAAACTTAAATGGCCAATTGAGACAAATAGTTTGGGGACTGTCCTTCCACCACTGATTAAGACTGGGGTGGCAGAAATCAGGGACATTTATTTAGCCTTCTGAGCTTTCTGGATAGACTTGGGTGTCGGGCACATGTGTGAGTGCGTGCCTAAGATCCCAGGAGGAGAACAGAGGAAAAGGGATTGCCGTGTGACCATCCCCGGGGGGAGTGGTTTCTCGCTGTCTGTCTCCCCAGGGAGGATGGCCATGCTGCAGTCCCTCCTCCTTCATTCTCCTTTTGGGATTTTCAGCACACACATACAGGTGTCTGGTGTGATTTTCAAGCTGCCAGATCCAAAATTTGAACAGCAGTCGACTATGTGGGAGTCCAATGCCTTAACTCCCATGCTGCCTGCTGCCCCAGGTGTGTGTTTGCTTGTCTTTATAGAGAGATTTTTGCTATGGGGCGTGTGCACTCACTGGAGGGCAGAGAGACACACAGAGACAGAAAGTGAGAAATCACGCCCCAGGAGTATGGCCACACCGCAATCCTTTCTCCTCCATTCTTATCTTGGGATCTTGGGCACGTACGCACATGCGCCTGGTGTGAGTCTCATGCCTCCAGGTCTGGGACTTGAACTGCAGTCGACTATGTGGGAGTCCAGCAATGTAACCATTACGCCATCTGCTGTTTCCCCATTTCTGTTTAGTAAGAGTGAGTGTGCCTGCACACACAGGAGGAACAGAGTCGACTAGGTACTGATGGGGTCTCGCTTCTCCATCCTCTGCCCCAGCTTCTCAGTTGGCTGGACACAGGTGCGAGCTCCCACGCCTGGCCTGTTCCGGTCAGTTCGACCTGGGTCTCCTCATGGCCCCAGCCTTGCATGGTGGCGTCCTACAACTGTGCCACTACAGCTGGGCCCTGTCTGTGACTGCTGACTTTGAACTCTTTGTGTCTCATTGAGATGGTTCAATGTTTCTTAAAGCATATAAAAAATAACACCGATGGTCTTACAGTCAATGAATAAGTTATTATAGAACAAATCAATTCTCCTGGTTTGAAACAGAATTATGGTACACACATGTAAATTAAAATGTCCGATTAGAAAGCTAAAGACTCCATCCACCTCCTTCTATGAAACGTGTAGTCATTTGGAAGGCTGCTAGAAAGGAATGGAAGTTTAAAGTCTAGTCCTGCCTCTTTTCTAAATACCTGCTTGTCTTTAATTAAGTCAGTCCCTTTCTTCATAACTTAATTTTCCTTTTCGGTGAAAGACAGATCATATCAGCTTCCGAACCATTCCATGGAGCCACTATGACGAAACAATGTGGCATCAGATGTGAAACGCTTCTTTAAGTACAAATAGGGGTATAATTATTTTAATAAGACCAATCGTTACATTTCGACCTTTCCCATCGTGTTTCCTGACAGTCTCTCTCTCTCCAAATCCAACTTAATGATTCCATTTGCTAATTTAATTATGTGACTACACTGGAGTTCATGGTCACACCCTGAAAAACAGACGTAGGTACTAGTTTTAAGCATCTTATAATAAAAAGCACTTTCTAAACAAAAGACTGTACATTGCTCTCACAATTCACTTTCCATTTAAGTTTCACATAAACGAATTCTAATTAAAATACAGCAGTCGCACCACCTGGCGACTAAGCACGTATTTCTTTCTTAAAATAATTATTTTATTTAACTTTATTTATTATTATTATCATTATTATTTTCCAGTGTGATCAGAGAGAGACAGAGAGAGAGAGAGGAAGTGAGAAAGCAAGCCACCAGGTCCGAGACTCGAACCATGGTCGGCCATGTGGGAGTCCAGTGCTTTTAACCACCGTGCCACTTGCCAGCCCCAACGAAGCATGTATTTCTACGTACAGTGAAATATCTGCCCTTGGACAGCTGACTCCTGTTTCTGAGCTTTACCAAGCATCGAAAATGTCCCCTATAATTCTAAATAACCCCTAAGTTTAGGTCTTGACCGTACCACACACTGGTTCACCAAATAAAACAAGACGTTCTTGGAAACCAGCAGTTAGTGTAATAGCTATGTCGCTGGACTCCCACGTAGTCGACCGCGGTTCGTGTCTCGGACCCAGTGGCTTAAAACTCACACCAGGTGCGTGTGCCCATCCCCTCTGGGGGAGTGATTTCTCGCTTTCTGTCTCTCTGTCTCTCTCTGTCTGGCGAGCACATGCGCCCTATAGCGAAAAACCTCTCAAAAACAAACAAACAAACAAAACCCAAGAAGTTCTTGGCATTTTGGGGAACTTTGTAAAAGGAAATGAATAACAGGCAGCCAAAATTATGAAACCAATAGTCCATTCTCTGAAAAGCATGTCAAAATAAAATACTCTCCTGCACATACACTTAAATATAGAAAAGAAAGTATTCTAAAGAGAAAGAGACTGATGAAAGATTAGGACACAAACACTCGAGTCATTTTTACTTGAATTCATTTAGGACTCTTAAATAAACATATTGTTCTTATACTTGTCTCAAATTTTATGTATGATCATTTTACGTTATTCAAGTCAATACTTCAATGATAAAAGTGTTGTATCTTTTTCAATCAGTTCTTGAAACTAAATGAAATTCTTGTGCTGAGTGGTTAAAAGTACTCATGGATGGGGGATCAGCAGTTAGTGTAATGGCTATGTCGCTGGACTCCCACATAGTTGACCATGGTTCGCGACCTGGACCCGGTGGCTTAAAACTCATGCCGGGCACGTGTGCGTGCGTGCCCAAGATCCCGAGAGGAGAATGGAGGAGAAGGGATTGCGGCGTGGCCATCCCCCCTGGGGGGTGATTTCTCGCTTTCTGTCTCTCTGTCTCTCTCTGTCTGGCGAGCTCTCCAAATCCAACTTAATGATTCCATTTGCTAATTTAATTATGTGACTACACTGGAGTTCATGGTCACACCCTGAAAAACAGACGTAGGTACTAGTTTTAAGCATCTTATAATAAAAAGCACTTTCTAAACAAAAGACTGTACATTGCTCTCACAATTCACTTTCCATTTAAGTTTCACATAAACGAATTCTAATTAAAATACAGCAGTCGCACCACCTGGCGACTAAGCACGTATTTCTTTCTTAAAATAATTATTTTATTTAACTTTATTTATTATTATTATCATTATTATTTTCCAGTGTGATCAGAGAGAGACAGAGAGAGAGAGAGGAAGTGAGAAAGCAAGCCACCAGGTCCGAGACTCGAACCATGGTCGGCCATGTGGGAGTCCAGTGCTTTTAACCACCGTGCCACTTGCCAGCCCCAACGAAGCATGTATTTCTACGTACAGTGAAATATCTGCCCTTGGACAGCTGACTCCTGTTTCTGAGCTTTACCAAGCATCGAAAATGTCCCCTATAATTCTAAATAACCCCTAAGTTTAGGTCTTGACCGTACCACACACTGGTTCACCAAATAAAACAAGACGTTCTTGGAAACCAGCAGTTAGTGTAATAGCTATGTCGCTGGACTCCCACGTAGTCGACCGCGGTTCGTGTCTCGGACCCAGTGGCTTAAAACTCACACCAGGTGCGTGTGCCCATCCCCTCTGGGGGAGTGATTTCTCGCTTTCTGTCTCTCTGTCTCTCTCTGTCTGGCGAGCACATGCGCCCTATAGCGAAAAACCTCTCAAAAACAAACAAACAAACAAAACCCAAGAAGTTCTTGGCATTTTGGGGAACTTTGTAAAAGGAAATGAATAACAGGCAGCCAAAATTATGAAACCAATAGTCCATTCTCTGAAAAGCATGTCAAAATAAAATACTCTCCTGCACATACACTTAAATATAGAAAAGAAAGTATTCTAAAGAGAAAGAGACTGATGAAAGATTAGGACACAAACACTCGAGTCATTTTTACTTGAATTCATTTAGGACTCTTAAATAAACATATTGTTCTTATACTTGTCTCAAATTTTATGTATGATCATTTTACGTTATTCAAGTCAATACTTCAATGATAAAAGTGTTGTATCTTTTTCAATCAGTTCTTGAAACTAAATGAAATTCTTGTGCTGAGTGGTTAAAAGTACTCATGGATGGGGGATCAGCAGTTAGTGTAATGGCTATGTCGCTGGACTCCCACATAGTTGACCATGGTTCGCGACCTGGACCCGGTGGCTTAAAACTCATGCCGGGCACGTGTGCGTGCGTGCCCAAGATCCCGAGAGGAGAATGGAGGAGAAGGGATTGCGGCGT
>NW_006208529.1:155488-164221 GCF_000334495.1 Tupaia belangeri chinensis
AAAAAAAAAAAAAAAAAAGAAGTACTCATGGAGGGGGACCAACAGGTGGCACGGTGGTTAAGGGCGCTGGACTCCCGCATGGCTGACTGCGTTTCAAATCCTGGACCTGGAGCCTTGCTTTCTCACTTTCTCTCCTTCTGTCCTTCTCTGATCACATTAAAATAAATAAATAAAGTTAAATAAAATAAATCTTTAGAAAATAAAAAAAGTACGAATGGAGGAATTAGACCACAGGGTGTTCAACATATGGTCTTGCCCCTCATTAGTTATGTAAACTAATTAGAAAAATTATTCAACCTTTGTATACCTCAGTTTCCTCAGTTTTTTTAAAAAGAATTATTTTATTTAACTTTATTTATTATTATTATCATTATTATTTTCCAGTTTGATCAGAGAGAGACAGAGAGAGAGAGGAAGTGAGAAAGCAAGCCACCAGGTCCGAGACTTGAACCGTGGTCGGCTATGTGGAAGTCCAAAGCCTTTAACCACCGTGCCACTTGCCAGCCCCAGTTTCCTCAGTTTTAAAATAGAAATACGGGGATGGTCCCATAGCCTAGAGGTAAGAGCGTCAGATCCCACATGGCTGACCCGAGTTTGAATCCTGGTCCAGTAGCTTGAAAGAAAGACCTTGCATTCAAGGTCTTCGCATTCCCAAAATCTCCAAAAGGAGGGGAAATGTCACACTGGAGGATGCTCTCTCTCTCTCTCTCTCTCTGTCTCTGTCTCTCTCTGTCTCTGTCTCTCTCTCTCTGTGTGTCTCTGCCATCCAGGCTATTTTAATAAATAAAATGGAAATGCTAATGGAACTTACCTAAAAGCGTTGTGTCAAGCCCTGAGTGGTTCAGTGTGAAGAAAGCATGGAGCAGCTGCACCCGGCACGCACTGACCTCTCAGTCGGGGCCGGCATTACTGCCATTGCTGGCATCTGTTACTTCCCAAACATTTTCCTCTTTTTGTTGTTGTTGTTTTTTTAAGGTTTTTGCCATAAGGCGCATGCTCTTATTGGAGAGGAGAGAGGCAGAGACAGACAGACGAGGGAAGTGAGAAGTCACTCCCCCGGGGGAGATGGTCATGCCACAATCCCTTCCCTTTCATTCTCCTCGGGATTTGGGGCATGCATGCACACGTACCCGGCATGATTCTCAAACCACCAGGTCTGGGACTTGAATCGCAGTCAGTCATACGGCAATCCAACCACCTTAACCACCACACCACCTACTAATCCTACATTTTCCTATCTTTGATTTACATTTATTAAGTGAAAATACAAATAAATGATCATAAGTAAAATGGCCAAAGCTTTGTGAGTATGATTACTGGGGTTAAAAGTTCTAAAAAAAAAAATTATTCAAAAGGACTAAGAGTGTGAAGGAAAGCTTATAAATAATACAAGACACATTTGTAATAATGATGCTAGGAATAGGTATTTGATTAGAGGAAAAACAACCAGGACAAAGTCAAATAAATTTTCCATATTTAATAAGATATTGATCATATTTATTCTGCCATTCATATTTTAAAAAATAATCTCAATATGTCTTGGATTAGGGACCAGCAGTTAGTGTAATGCCTATGTCGCTGGACTCCCACGTAGTCGACCGCAGTTCGCATTCCAGACCCGGTGGCTTAAACTCACGCCGGGCGCGTGTACGTGCGTGCCCAAGATCCCGAGAGGAGAATGGAAGAGAAGGGATTGCGGCATGGCCATCCCTCATGGGGGGTAATTTCTCGCTTTCTGTCTCTATGTCTCTCTCTGTCTGTCTGGCGAGCACACGCACCCTATAGCAAAAAAAAAAAAAAAAAAAACCTCTCCAAAAAAACAAATGTCTTGGATTAAATTCTATTAGTGAAATTAATTTTTAATGGATAGTCATAATAGATTTTGACATGCTCTATATATTAAACATTTCAAAGTTTATGCATAAAATTTAATTCTGAATGTCTGGTCACTTTTCAAGTAAATAACTAAAAAAAACCCTCCAACTGGGGCCGGCAGGTAGCATGGTACTTAGGGGCACTGGACTCCCACATGGCCGACAGCGGCTCAAGTCCCAGACCTGCCGGCTTGCTTTCTCACTTTCCCTCTCTCTCTCTCTCATTCTGTCCCTTTCTGGTTGGTAGGTAAGTAGATAGGTAGGTGGTAGGTAGGAGAGAAATAAAGAAAGAGAGAGAAGGAAGGAAGGAAGGAAGGAAGGAAGGAAGGAAGGAAGGGAGGAAGATAAAATAATTCTTAAAAAAAAGTAATTAAAAAAACTTTAGGCAACAAGAAATATTACTTCTTTATTAATACTAAAGCACAACATAGCCAGAAGTTGAAAATGTAAGTATTCATGGCTGTTTAAAAACTTTTGAGGTGGGGGTCAGCAGGTGGCATGGTGGTTAAGGTGCTGGACTCTCACACATGGCCAACCACAGTTCGAGTCCAAAACCTGGTAGCTTGCTTTCTCGCTCCCCCAACCCCCTGTGTCTTTCTCTGGTCAAATTAAAATAAATGAATAAATACATAAAGTTAAATAAATAATTCTCTCTTTTTTTGGAGAGGTTTTTGCTATAGGGCACGTGCACTCGCCAGAAAGACAGAGACAGAGAGACAGAAAGCAAGAAATCACCCCCCAGGGGGCATGGCCATACCGCCTGGTGTGAATTTAAGCCACTGGGTCCAGGCCTAGAATTGGGATCAACTACACGGGAGTCCAGCAATATAGCCATTATGCTAACTGCTGGTCCCCATAAATAATTACTTAAAAAAAAAAAAACTTTTGAGGAAAACCATATATGTAATGTTCCAGAGCCTGAACATAACTCACACATTTAAAGGTGGAGTAAGAGAGGGAATAAAATTGGGGTGTGTTTTGCCATAGACAAATAGAAAACATAAATTGAATGATGAAGTTGTCATAGAGTGAAAAAAATGTAAATACACAGTATAAAATACAAGTAACTGAAATCATAGTCCATTAACCCTTAAGATCTTTATAGTAAATACTTTTATACATAAGTAATGAAGTGTAATCCAGCCCATTAATTTACACTGGAAGAAAAAAATGTCCTGCTCTTCTTACTTGACTTAATTAAAATCTTCTATAGTATATAGGGTTGTTGGAAAAGTCATGGCACATTTTAGCATGGAAAAAGAGAAAAAATGTGTCCAACAACCCAGTACTTCCTGTAAGTGCAACTATACTTGCACTCCGCGTTTCTTTAGATCCCGAAATTCTAACTTTGTTCAGTATTAGGTGCTGGGATCACAGGGTATTCGTATTTATTTTCTTCTTTTCTGTTGTTGTATTTCTAAATGTTTTCTGATAACCATTTTTTATAAAGAAGGACAGGATTTATCTATCCCTATATACATGAAAATTATACACAATATTTTCTTTTCATATCTCTCACACACATTTATGTTTATTAATAGGGCTTGAATGGATCCTGATTAACTCAATCACGTGCTTTTTTTTTTTTTTTTTTTTTTTTGAGAGGTTTTTCCTACAGGGCACATGTGCTCGCCAGAAAGACAGAGAAAGACAGAAAGACAGAAAGTGAGAAATCACCCTCCCAGGGGGGATGGCCACGCCGCAATCCCTTCTCCTCCATTCTCCTCTCGGGATCTTGGGTACGCATGCACACGCGCCCAGCATGAGTTTAAGCCACCAGGTCCAGGACTCAAACTGTGGTCGACTACATGGGAGTCCAGCAACAAAGCCATTACGCTAACTGCTGGTCCTAATCACATGCTTTAAGTAAATGACATGATTATCACTGACAGAATGGAAGTGATTTTGCTCAAGTATCAGAAATGTTTAAAAGTTACTAAGTAATTCAGGCCAGTTCATAGGCTGGTGGTTAAGGAAACTGGATGCCACATGGCTGACTGCAGTTCAAATCCTGGCCCCAGTGACTTGACAAACATAGTGGGTCCATGTGTGCAAGTGCCCCAAATCTGACAGAATGGAGAAATGGAAGAGAAGGGGTGTGCTATGCTCTCACCCCACAGAAGGTGCTTTGTCCCTCTCTGTCTCTGACTCTCTTCCTCAAGAGTGTATGTGCTCTTTGGTAAATCATTTTATTTAAGAATTTTTTTTCTTCTTCTTTTTTAAAAAAATTTGACCAAGGAGAGAGAGAGAGAGAGAAAGCCGCCAGGTCCAGGACTCGAATTGAGTTCAGTCATGTGGGGGTCCAGCACCTTAACCATCATGCCACCTGCCAGCCCCTGGTAAATACATTTTTTAAAATTCTCTCTTGGAGCTAGCAAGTGGCGTGGTGGTTAAGGCACTAGACTCCCACATGGCCAACCATGGTTCAAGACCCGGACCTGGTGGCTTGCTTTCTTGCTCTCCCTCTTGCTCTGTCTCTCTCTGCTTAAATTGAATACTACTAGAAATAATAATAATAACAAATAATTATTTTTAATTCTCTCACAGTTTGTCTGTCTCTCTTGGGCAAGTCTATGTGCCCTCTGATTTAAAAAAATTATTAATTCAGCTTGTTTATAGAAATATAGAAGGTCATTATCTGGATATTTTTAAGGTGGACACCTTTGGCGAACAAAGTTCTGTCTAGACACTGAACAGCTGGTTGTGCCACCCTCCAAAGGTCTGATATTTCCATTGTGACTTTTCTGAACGGAATCTCTAGATCAACAGGGGGAAAGTGCACAGGCTTTCTGGTAGAACTTAGCAGCTATAAAACTGTTTAATATTAGTATGGGTGCATTCCTAAACCGTGAAGTTAGTATAGGGCTCATGTGTATGGCAATGACACCTGGGACGTAATGTATAATGCACAAATATTGGGGTGCGGGAAAGTCACGACACATTTTGCATAAAAAAGCATAGAAAAAAAATCAGCATGACTTTCCCAACAAGCTAATCCTTTGCAGAAAAAGTCAAGTGAGTGTAATAATGACTTTTGTCAAATAATTTGATTACTAATGTGCTTTAAGCCTCTGGGTCTGAGACTTGACCTGCAGTCCACTACGTGGGAGTCCAGCAATGTAACCATCATGCCATCTGCTGGTCCCTAAAATTCACTTTCTTTATTTAATTTGTTTATTTATTTATTTATTTTGAGAGAGAGATTTTTGCTATAGGTACATGTGCTCGACAGAGAGACAGAAAGCAAGAAATCATTCCTGGGGTCATGGCCACACCACAATCCCTTCTCCTCTCAGGCACTCACACACACACACACACACACACACCTGGTGTGAGTTCCAAGCTGCTGGGTCCAGGACTATGGTTGACCACATGGGAGTCCAGCGACATAACCATTACACCATCTGCTGGTCCCCCTATCATTCACTTTCTAAAGACACTTCCAGGATAAGATCACTCTGAAAGAGTCATTCTGATCTCATCTCAAATCATCACTGCTGAGAATACTCACATCCCCACCCCACCATGACGACCCAAGACTAGCCTGGGCTGCATCGACCACACTGAAGTCCGAGGGCCCTGCCTCAATTCCTTTAATGCGGTCTTAAGGCTCACACTTACTACGTTGTCTGTGTGGCATACGGCAGGGTTCTCAGAGCAATAAAAGTTCCACTTGGGTCAACAAGGGACACGGAGGTTAAGGTGCTGGGCTCTGACATGGCCTACTGCACAGTTCGAATTCTGAGCCTAACGGCTTGAAAAACACACAGGCTCAGGACCAGCAGTTAGTGTAATGGCTATGTCGCTGGACTCCCAGATAGTCGACCACGGTTCCAGTTCCAGAACAGGTGGCTTAAACTCACGCCGGGCACGTGTGCTTGTGTGCCCAAGATCCCGAGAGGAGAATGGAGGAGAAGGGATTGCGGCGTGGCCATCCCCCCTGGGGGGGTGATTTCTCACTTTCTCTCTCTACCTTTCTGGCGAGCACGCACGCCCTATAGCAAAAACGACACTTCATTATTAGAAACTGTCATTTTTGTAGTCTTCAGAAGCCCTTGGTAAAGCAACAGGACAAAAGAAAAATATGCATGGCAGTGTCAAAAATAAAAACCACATACACCTATATCTTCTGTTTCCATGTCATTTTCATATCATGTCAAATAAAGCACATTATTTTTAATAGCTTACAGATACATGTTCTTGCATAAACACTCCAAAATCTACCCTAAAGGTCCTCTCTATGATGCTTTTTATGATTAGGATGCTCAGATACACACCTGCAGTTTAAGATAAACGATGATGACTTAAAATGTAAGGAATTGCCATCTTGCCAGAGCAAGTACAATCTCTGGAACTTACATATCTTAATTAGTCAAAAATACAAAGATGGTGTGTGTGTCATCCCTCCACCACGGTTCCTGCCTACTTTCTGCAGGTATGAACCCTTTGCCCTAATGAAATCCCCCATCAGGTGCAGAGAGGGGGGTATGCGCTTCCTCCCTGAGCTCTGGGCAGGTAGCAAAATAATACCAGCGACCTCAGAGAAGGAGGAAGGAAGGGACCTGTTGCTCCTTAAGCCTGCACTGCTCCACCTTCAACACCTAAACCTCAGAGAGGAAAACTGCACTGCTTGTTTTAACTCCACATCTGTCCATTACTGGGCCAGCAGGTGGCGTGGTGATTGAGGCTCTGGGCACTCCCACATGATGGACCATGGTTCAAGTCCTGGACATGGTGGCTTGCTTTCTCATTTCCCCTGTTGTCCCAACCCGTGGGACAGTCGAACAGGTTCCCTGGGGGAGGGAGTGAGAGATGGGACAAACACACGCACACACAATACGAGGTGCTGATCAAGTCTTCTTCCATCTACTTCCCTTTATTGAGGAGAAATGGCGAGTTATATACAGCTGGTGGGAACCAATTGGTTGCCCGAAATGCAAATGAGATAGAACAGCATGAACCAATCATTGATGTGGGTGGACCTCTCCCATTGCCTAGAAACCCAACCACTTCCAGGGAGAACAGTTGGTCACATGATTTCTGAGAAAGGATTTGCTCAGTGAGGAAGTGAAGCCTAATGGTTTCCAAGATGGTGGACAGCTCAAGATGGCTTCCGTATGTAGTGCTCACCACACCCTGTCTCTCTGTCTCTTTCTAGTCAAATTAATGTGAACAAATGAATAAATAAAATTAAGTAAATAATTATTTTTTAAAAAATCCATACATTACTTTCAATAAAAAGCTGTATTTTTTTTTTTTTACTTATTTATTTGTCATGATATTCAAGACACCCAGTCTGGGGCTCAAACCATGGTCAACCATGTGTGAATCTAGCACCTTACAACCACACCACCTGTTGACCTCTGAAAAGCATTTTTTTTTTTTAGAGAGAGAGACTTTTGCTATCAGGTGTGTGTGCTTGCCGGAGAGACAGAGAAAAAGTGAGAAATCATCCTCCCCAGGGGGATGGCCATGCCACAATCTCTTCTCTTCCATCCTCCTCTTGAAATTTTGGGCATGCACACACCAATGCTCAATGTGAGTTTCAAGCCACTGGGTCTGGGATTTGGGGATTTGAACTGCAATCGGTCATGTGGGAGTCCAGCACCTTAGCTGCTACACCACCCACTGGCCCTTGAAAAGCTGTTTTTGAAAGTGAATTCAAAAGTTAAAGAATTAAGAACATGAGAAAGTCCCTCACACAGGTAGCACGGTTCATCTCCCCTTCCTATCTACTGAAGTCACATTGCTGACAAGATCCTAAAAAGACTTTTTTTTAAAAGAGTTTTTTGCCTTAAGGTTCATGCGCTTGCCAGAGAGAGAGAGACAGACAGACATAGTGAAAGGGAAAGTGAGAAATCGCCCCCTTCCCCCCGGGGGATAGCCATGCTGCAATCCCTCCTTCTTCCTTCTCCTCCTGGATCCTGGGTAGAGAGTTTTAAGCCGTGGGGTCCAGGACTCGAACCACGGTTGGACATGTGGGAGTCCAGTGAGTCCTGCAACACTATGAATTGCCCCCACCTAAAGGCCTTTTCAGCTTCTGGGCACAGCCTGTGTAAGAGCGGGTCTTTACCTGCCTCTCCAGTGGTGTGGTCATTACGAAGTCCAACATCAGAGAAGCTGGACCGATTACAGCTCAGCACCATCCGCAGTAACTGCAGGTGTGTGCCATCTCACATGTCCACGGCCACCAAGTACAACCTCTCTCTTTCTCAACGAAATGGCTTCTAAAACACCACTCAGACTGAGTAAATTACGGTCAGAGAATAAAGTAGGTGTTAATGAGAACTGACTCTAGGGAGGAGAGCGTATCAGTAGTAGTACATGAGGGAACTTCAAAAAGTTGTGAAGGGACCAGCAGACGGCATAATGGCTATGTCACTGGACTCCCACATGGTCAGCCACAGTTCGAGTCCTGAACCCAGTGGCTTCAAACTCACACCAGGCGTGTGTGCGTGCGTGCCCAAGATCCCAAGAGGAGAATGGAGAAGGGATTGCGGCGTGACCATCCCCCCGGGGGGTGATTTCTCACTTTCCGTCTGTCTCTCTCTGTCTCTCTGGCAAACACACATGCCCTTTAGCAAAAATCTGTCTAGAAAAAAAAAGTTTGTGGAACAAAAGTATTAGGGTGCAAAAAACATTTTGAAATCCATGCGTAGTTTTTCATAATACATGTTTTCCAAGATTTTTTGAAGATTATTTTATTTAACTTAATTTGCTTATTTATATTATTTTGACCAGAGAGGGAGAGACAGAGAAAGTGAGAAACCAAGCCACCAGCCCCAGGAATCGAATAGCAGTCGGCTATGTGGGGGTCCAGTACCCTTAACCACCACACCACCTCCTGGCCCCTCCAAAA
>NW_006208529.1:164614-169004 GCF_000334495.1 Tupaia belangeri chinensis
CTGTGGCGGGTTACAGGGGAGGCCAGCAACATAGCCATTACGCCAACTGCTGGTCCCCCTCCAGGAACATTTTAAAGGCCCCTATACACGGTGGCATCGTTTGGTAAATGTAATAGATGTGTAGCTTTGGCAGTTTTTTCCCACACACAACAGGAAATTTTCAAGAGAAAGACCATCTTACTAACTACCCTCGTATCACTGAGAATGTTCTGAAATATTTTTTCAATCTAAGTTATTGTATTGTGCTGTAAATACTAAGAAATAAACTCTTTCAGTTCTTTGTTTGGTAAATGTAAAAGATGTGTAGTTTTGGCAGTTTTTTCCCACACACAACAGGAAATTTTCAAGAGAAAGACCATCTTACTAACTACCCTCCTATCACTGAGAATGTTCTGAAATATTTTTTCTATCTAAGTTATTTGTATTGTGCCGTAAATACTAAGAAATAAACTCTTTCAGTTCTCAAAACAAAGATATAAAGTATTATATCTTTACCACACCTTATTCTTCAGCAGCTATTTGACCACACAAAATGTTGTTTCTGGGAGCGTGATATTGCTGAAGGAGCAAAAATCTGAGAGTCTGGGAGACTTTGATTGGAATCCTATTGGGTGGTTGGAAAGGTCATGCATTTGTGCACAGAAAAACAGAAAAATGACGTCAGGACTTTTCCAACCACCCAATAAACACTCATGACTTCTTGGACAAGTTGTTCACACTCCATCTCCCCTTACTCTTTATGTATTTATTTATTTATTAATTTTGGAGAGGTTATGGCCATAGGGCACGTGCGCTCGCCAGGCAGAGAGAGACAGAGAGACAGAAAGCGAGAAATCCCCCCCCCAGGAGGGATGGCCACACCGCAATCCCTTCTCCTCCATTCTCCTCTCAGGATCTTGGGCACACACGCACACGCACCCGGCGTGAGTTTAAGCCACTGGGTCCAGGACGCGAACTGCGGTCGACTACATGGGAGTCCAGCGACACAGCCATTACGCCAACTGCTGGTCCCTTCCCTTTACTCTTCTACCAGAGGAGCGTGGACATACACTGGAAGAGAGTTGTGAGGATGAGTAATTCCAGGGAGCCGCTCACACCGTGTGGCAGGGCAGGGCTGATGCTCAGTGACTTGTTCTCACCTTTTCCCAAGTGACCTTTCAGAAACCGCGTGCATTTTGAACTGTTCTTAGCTGCAACTACTCGGAGTAAAACATGGTAGCCAATGCATATTCTGAAATCTGAAATGAATTTGCAAAAGCCCCTAGTATAGAACGATTGGAAACAATATTACTTCAGTAGGCTCAACGAAGTTCTCTTAGAATTTGTTACATTTTATGATCCAATTAGTTTTGGCTTTCAGTGCATATACAAAGCCCTGGTTTAAAAATCAAGATGGTGGTCAAACAAAAATACAGCCAAACCTCTGGATCCAGCCACATGAACAGTCTGCAGAGCCATAAAGACAGGAAAGTAAACAGTGGGAAGAGATCGTGGCCTCGTTGTCTCCGCTGAACATGTCAAAGTTGTGCATCTAAAAATATTCGAGCAATCTGCCTATTTTCCATCTGTTATATTTCTCAGAGGACAACTGAAAGTTCATGTGAAAGTTCATCGCGAGTTCAAACGTGTCACATCAGGTCATTCACAGGGTAAGAGTTCGCTGGGAGTTTATTGTTATTTTTTAAAGATTGAAGTGGAAAATGAATAAATACACTAATTGAAGTAATTTTATATCGCAACCACTGCATTTTTAAGCATTAATAAAAATTATACATTTTAAAAGGCCACGGGCAATGCAAAACTGCAAACAATAATGATTATAAAGAAAATGCCTAAGATGCTATTCCTTGGGACTGTCTTTGGAAAAGAAGTTACAGATAAATCTTGGTTGTTCTGGATATTAAAGTAAAACAGTTGTTGTATTTTGTGTTATATCGAATACTTTGTTTAAAGTAAAGTTTTGAAAATAGTAATACAGAGGCATGAAAAAAGGAGTGATATCAGAAATGATACTTATCAGGACCAGCAATTAGCATAATGGATATATCACTGGACTCCCATGTAGTCGACCGTGGTTTGAGTCCCAGACCCGGTGGCTTAAACTCACACCGGGCGCATGTGCATGCGTGCCCAAGATCCCGAGAGAAGAATGGAGGAGAAGGGATTGTGGTGTGGCCATTCCCCCTGGGCGATGATTTCTCGCTTTCTGTCTCTGTCTCTTTCTGTCTTTCTGGTGAGTGCACACACCCTATAGCAAAAACCTCTCCAAAAAAAAAAAAGAAAGAAAGAAATGATACTTATCTTACTATCTAGCTGAATAGAGATGATTTTTAACTTGAGATTGCTAAGCATGCCATTAGAGGCACACCATCTGTAGGCTACCTTCTCCAAAAGCTAGAAGCTGAGAGAAATGTTTCATATGTATGAAAATTACTAAATTACTGAGGGAGAAAACCCTAAGTAAAATAGCATTATTACTTAAATCACTGAGTTGAAAACTAAGATTTTTCTTTTGGGTAAAGCCATTGTATTCCCAAAAAAAAGGGGGAGCAGCAGGTGGCATGGTGCTTGGGGCACTGGACTTCTACAAGGCTGACCACAGTTCAAGTCCCAGATCTGTCAGGTTTCTTTTTCACCCTCTTTCTGGTGAGCACGTGTGCCCTACAAGAAATCAACAAAAACAACAATAATAATAATAAATAATTTTTTTAATTAGAAAGAAAATAACAGTGAACATTTTATATATATGTGTGTGTGTGTGTGTGTGTGTGTGTGTTGTGTGTATATATAGGTCCAGTTCAAGTCCTGGATTCGGCAGCTTGAAAGTCACGCTGGGCGTGTGTGTGTGTGTCTGTGCGTGCGCATCCCCAAAAACCCGATACATGAATAGAGAAGGGATTGTGATGTGGCCAGATCCCTGTGGGATAATTTCTCTCTCTCCCTCTCTCTGTCTCTCTGGTGAGCACACATGCCCTATAGCAAAAAATAAAAAAATTCTAAAAAAAGAAAAAGAAAGAGAAAAATTTCTACCAAGTCCTGGTGTACTTCAGGCTTCAGCAAAGGACTTTGTTTAATGGTTAAACGTACGTTCCAGGCCCTGACAGTACACAATGGTAAAACGCGACACTCTGACCTCCCTGAGTGTGCAGGGCACGTGTGAGCCTCCGTGGGGGCGGGCTGAGCTGGGGTGGGTCACGATGCCAGGACACCATGAGGGTGTCATAACTGTCCCTCACTCTCCGTCCCTCTCACCCATGGAAGAAATCAGTAAACTTTAAAAAACATACATCTCACCATTTCCCGATTCTCCTGCCAAACGCATGTCCTTAGCTTCACAATACAACTTTTTTTTTTTTTTTTAAGTTTTGCTTTAGGGCACATGCGCTCACCAGAGTTGGGGGGAATGAGAAAGCATCTCTGGGGTGGGGATGAGAACACCACAATCGCTTCCTCTCCATTGTCCTCTCGAGATTTTGGGCACACACGCAGACGTGCCCAGAATGTTTTTCAAGCCACAGAGTCCAGGACTCGAACCTCAGAGTCGGCCAAGTAGAATCCCGCCCTGTTAACCACCATGCCACCCCCTGGCCCAACTCTCAATCTCTGCTTCTCTCCCTAAACGGAAAAGTACAATTGTTTGTCTGCAACCTGTCTATATCTTCTTCATGATGTTACCAATTAATTTTAATGAGTGCATTTATGCATCCATTCACCCAATAACTGTATATCTATTACTTATTATTTGCAAGGTGCAATGCTAACAGCTACAAAGGACACAAAAATAAGCAGGCCTGAATTTCTGTTTGCAAGACACCTATAATCCCGTGCAAGAAGGAGGAGACATGTCAATAATGTAACATAAAAATAATGAATAACATGAAGTTGAAGTCATTTACAGCCATAGAGGAACACGAGTAAAGCTAACCTGGAAGATCACAGGAGACTTATTTCCAGCCTGCAAACTAATCTTGGAGTTAATTACAAGCGGAATACAAATTAAAATGTCTTTTCCTACTTTTTCCCCCCCAAAAAATTGTTAAACAAGAATTTAAAAACCTAAAAACATCTCTCTCTACCACTTACTTCATTCCTACTACCTAACACTGGTATTGGCCAAGGCTCTCCAGAGAGGGAGCACTAAGATTAATGCGTGTGTAGGAGAAGGAATTTGTCATAGGAATTACTCCACCTGATCCCAAGGGGAAGTTCCACACAGGCCTTCTACGAGCTGCAGAAACATCTGGAAGACTGAGGCAGGAAAGCTCTTTGAGTTTTAGTCCAAGGCCTGAAAGGGACCCGCGGTGACCACTAGTATGAGTCCAGATCCCAAAGGTCAAAGAACTTGGAGTCCATCTGGCTGGGTGTTGGAGGTGGGGTGCAGGAGTCAGAA
>NW_006208529.1:171211-172349 GCF_000334495.1 Tupaia belangeri chinensis
TCTCACCCATGGAAGAAATCAGTAAACTTTAAAAAACATACATCTCACCATTTCCCGATTTTCCTGCCAAACGCATGTCCTTAGCTTCACAATACAACTTTTTTTTTTTTTTTTAAGTTTTGCTTTAGGGCACATGCGCTCACCAGAGTTGGGGGGAATGAGAAAGCATCTCTGGGGTGGGGATGAGAACACCACAATCGCTTCCTCTCCATTGTCCTCTCGAGATTTTGGGCACACACGCAGACGTGCCCAGAATGTTTTTCAAGCCACAGAGTCCAGGACTCGAACCTCAGAGTCGGCCAAGTAGAATCCCGCCCTGTTAACCACCATGCCACCCCCTGGCCCAACTTTCAATCTCTGCTTCTCTCCCTAAACGGAAAAGTACAATTGTTTGTCTGCAACCTGTCTATATCTTCTTCATGATGTTACCAATTAATTTTAATGAGTGCATTTATGCATCCATTCACCCAATAACTGTATATCTATTACTTATTATTTGCAAGGTGCAATGCTAACAGCTACAAAGGACACAAAAATAAGCAGGCCTGAATTTCTGTTTGCAAGACACCTATAATCCCGTGCAAGAAGGAGGAGACATGTCAATAATGTAACATAAAAATAATGAATAACATGAAGTTGAAGTCATTTACAGCCATAGAGGAACACGAGTAAAGCTAACCTGGAAGATCACAGGAGACTTATTTCCAGCCTGCAAACTAATCTTGGAGTTAATTACAAGCGGAATACAAATTAAAATGTCTTTTCCTACTTTTTTCCCCCCCAAAAATTGTTAAACAAGAATTTAAAAACCTAAAAACATCTCTCTCTACCACTTACTTCATTCCTACTACCTAACACTGGTATTGGCCAAGGCTCTCCAGAGAGGGAGCACTAAGATTAATGCGTGTGTAGGAGAAGGAATTTGTCATAGGAATTACTCCACCTGATCCCAAGGGGAAGTTCCACACAGGCCTTCTACGAGCTGCAGAAACATCTGGAAGACTGAGGCAGGAAAGCTCTTTGAGTTTTAGTCCAAGGCCTGAAAGGGACCCGCGGTGACCACTAGTATGAGTCCAGATCCCAAAGGTCAAAGAACTTGGAGTCCATCTGGCTGGGTGTTGGAGGTGGGGTGCAGGAG
>NW_006208529.1:172378-177836 GCF_000334495.1 Tupaia belangeri chinensis
CCCATAAGTATGTACAGTTATTTTGTGTCAATTATGAATAAATAAATAAACCACCTGCTGGTCTATTATCGGCTAGGTACTATTCCTGCATTTCCAAGGCACTGAACATTTATGGGGCACCGCTGAGGTGTAAAGATGCCAAGCCAGGAGCCAGGGACACAGGGAGGAGGGATTGGGGAGCCAGCAGGTGGCGTAATGGTTAAGGTGCTGGACTCCCCCCTGGCCCACCACGGTTAGAGTCCAGAGCTGGAACCGAGCACATGTATGTGTGTGCCCAAAATCCCAAGAGAAATCGAGGAGAAAGGAATTGCCACGTGGTCATCCCCCCTGGGGAATGGTTTCTCACTTACTCTGTCTCTTTGTGTCTCCATCCAGTGCACGTGCCCTGTAGCAAAAATTTCCCTTAAAAAAAAAGATCTTTCACTGGCATGTGTAAAAGTCGCGGTCAAGCAGAAAAACATGAGTAGGGCATTTGTGTTAGGTTGTGTCACATTGAATGGCATTGAAAAACACCCATAGGTTTTTTACAGGACAAGTTCTCTTTGCTCCTAAAACTGTTCTCAGTGGCTCAGTCTCTGTCTTCACAGTGAGTCTGACCCGGAGCCAGTGACTGAGAGCCTCCCGTGGGCAGGCCCTGCACCGACACAAGTCCTCCGGAAGAGAAGTGAGCATCCTTCAGCTGCAGCAGGCTCCCCATCCAGCGGGAGGTGGAGAGGCCGCATCTCCTTCTGGCTGCGGCGCCAGTCCCTCCAGGTCTGGGGCAGCCTTTCCTCGCCTCTGCATCCCCACCCTGCGGCTCACCTGCCCCTGTGTGCTCTGCAAATCCACTGAGGAGCATGCTGAATCCTGCAGAGACAGCACGTTGAAGCCCAGAGTCTCAGAGTGCACGGGCACCCAGCCTTCCAGCCTCTCATAACAAAATATATTTAACCCCCCAAGGGTTAAAGCTGGGTTCCCTTTCCTGTCCTGGTACTGGTTTTAACCGACCAAGGGGGGACCACCATGGCAGCTACAGGTGCCAGAGAATTTCTGCTTCCTTTACCCTGAGCCTGTCATGCGGTCTAGGAGTAAAAAAATACGGCTCGTGAAAAAAAGTCCTTCGGATATTCTGAAGACTTTTACTGCTGCCTGGGTCCCCTGGGAAAAAGGATTTTTAAATGGTAACATTTAAAGGTAAATATGTCCAAATACACTTGGAAAAAAGGGAGGAAGATGCAAGGGAGGAAAGAAAAGAACATAAAAGACCATCCTTGGGACCAGTGAGTCCGTGTAGTTAAGGTGCTGGACTCCCACATGGACGACTGTGGTTCAAGTCCCGAACCTGGTGGCTTGAAAAATCACACCAGGCATGTATGCAGGGTGCCCAAGATCCCAGAAGGAGAATGGAGGAGAAGGGATTGTGGCATGGCCATCCCTCCTTCAGGGGAGGATGATTTTTCACTTTCCTTCTCACCGTCTCTATTGCTCTCCCTTTTTTTTTTTAAAGCCTTACTCCAGGTACACATTCGTGCTTTTAATGGTGTCTGGAAACTTCTTCCCATTCGTATCTGTTATAGTTGACCCTTGCAAAGTCTTCTATAAATTTTAAAAAAAAAAAACATTTTAAACCTTTATTCATAAAAGCCTACTTTTTACTTATTTATGTTATACCAATAAAAATGATGTGGGACCAGCAGATGACATAATGGTTACATCCTGGTTCGAGTCCCAGACCCAGCAGCTTAAAACTCATGCTGGGCATGTGTGTGTGTGTGTGTGTGTCCAAGATCCAAAGAGAATGGAGGAGAAGGGATTGTAACGTGGCCATCCACTCGGGGAGTGATTTTTCACTTTCTGTCTCTGTCTCTCTCTAGCAAGCACATGTGCCCAATAGCAAAAATCTCTCTTAAAAATTATTAAAAATTAAATTTAATTTACAAAGATGTCATATATAAATAGAAGTCTATGTATTTCATTATTGGACTAAAGAAATTAATACCTTGAAAGGGCTATTCTGTTTCAGATCATATTTCATTTAGTTTTCAAAACAGCCCTCTAAGGCAGGTATTACGGCTCTTATTTTACAGACAAGAAACCTACATCAAATAGAAGCTGAATGAAGCAGGGTCAGGTGGTAATGCAAGGACCCCCCAGGGGAGAGTGCTGGGTCTGTGTCCTGGGACTTCTCTGAGCCCACCGGGTGCAGGGGTAGACGTCATGATCCAGGTCGGCTGAAGCTGGAGGTGGACCCTGGTGTGAGGACTTTGTTGAGAATTGCTCCCTCTGTCTTGAAATAAACTGTCTACACTTAAACAAATGAGTCAATCGATTGTGTTTCTTTTTATCTTTTTTTGGGTGGCAGAGGTTTTTGCTATAGGGCGCGTGTGCTCGCCAGAAAGACAGAGAGAGAGAGAGAGAGACAAAGAGACAGAAAGCGAGAAATCCCACCCCCCCAGGGGGGATGGGGATGGCCACGCTGCAATCCCTTCCCCTCCTTTCTCCTCTCGGGACCTTGGGCACACACATGCAAGTGCCCCGTGTGAGTTTAAGCCACCAGGTCTGGGACTCGAACTGCGGTCGATTACACGGAAGTCCAGCGACATAGCCATTACACTAACTGCTGGTCCCTCGATTGTGTTTCTGACAGCAAGTGCCCTCCTGCAAGTAGCCTATGACCTCAAAACTGTTTGCATTGCACAGGTGGGATTTTCCACCTCCTGCACTTCACAGGAACGATGCTCAGAGGTGCTAGAGTCCAGAGATGCTTGCCTTAAACATGCAGCTTTGTAAACTGAAGTGTTAATAAAAGACGTGTTAACTTCGTGTTTACCTTCTGTGACACACTGGATGCGTCACCTGCAACATCTGCCCACTGGAACCAACGTGACGGCAAAATGAGAAGAGTAGCTAATGGATTGTGCTAAAGAATTTTATGTTTATGAAGAAGCACAATTTCATTTGAACCTTCTCTGTGAATAAAAAAATGTCCAAAGTGTTCTTTTTCTAAATTTGCCAGAGGGTGTGTGTGCTACCAGAGAGAGACAGGAGACAGAGAGAGAAGAGAAGTGAGGAAGCAACTCCCTCCCCAGTGGGGGATGGTCACCCTGCAATCTCTTTACCCTCCTCCCGCTGAGAGTTTGGGCATGCACACACCTGTCTGGTGTGGTTCTCAAACTGCGAGGTCTGGGACTCGGACTGCACGGTGGACTGTGGGATCCAGTTGCCTTAACCACCAGGCCACCGAGCCAGCACACCAAATGCTATTTTCGAATCCATGCTGGCCTTCCTGGTCATCTCTTGGAGGGCCACAGGACACTCCCGAGGGCCGGTGACACAGGGTTGCTGACAACGTGCACACCAGCCCAGAGAGGACAGCAGTCACTCTGGTGGGTCTCAGTCACCAGACAACATCCAACGAACCGCTTCCTCTTCCCATTGCTTATTTCCCTTTGGAAGCCAACATCGTAAGGCAATTGCATCCACATCTCATAATTAAGCAGCTCCAGCCGCTTCTGGGGTTTATGAGGCTCAAACACACAGCTAGCGACTGATGCAAACAGAGACACAAAGATCTGGTCCAGTAAATGTATCTGTGGGCTGTAAGATAAATGATTCATTTTAGGAGTTGGACAGTGGCACAGCAATAAAATGCAAAGTTCAAGACTGACCCACCCAGGAAGGTTCCAGGTTCATGGCTGAAGACCTTCTTGAGTATGCCAAGCACACATGGGCCCATGATCCCAGGCCAGCTGAGGCTGGGTGTGGATCATGGCATCAAGACTCTGTTGGGGTTACTCTCTGTCTGTCTCTCTCACTAATGGAAGAAACAGATAGATAAATAAGTGTTTTAAAAAGGCTGGCTTGGGGACCAGCAGTTGGAGTAATGGCTGTGTCACTGGACTCCCATACAGTTGACCACGGTTCGAGTCCCAGACCCAGTGGCTTAAACTCACGCTGGGTGCATGTGCGTGCGTGCCCAAGATCCCGAGAGGAGAATGGAGGAGAACGGATTGTGGCGTGGCCATCCCCCCAGGCGGGGTGATTTCTCACTTTCTGTCTCTCTGTCTCTCTGTCTCTGATTTTCTGGCAAATGCACACGCCCTATAGCAAAAAAAAAAAAAAAAGAACTGGCTCAGGACCAGCGGATGGCATAATGGTATAATGATTACGTCACTGGACTCTCACGTCGACTGGTTTGAGTCCCGGACCTGGCAGCACATGCCAGAAACAAGTGCGTACTGGCTCAGGACCAGCAGATGGCATAATGGTATAATGATTACATCACTAGACTCTCACGTCGACTGGTTTGAGTCCCAGACCTGGCAGCACATGCCAGAAACAAGTGCGTCCATGCCCAAGATCCCAGGAGGAGAATGAAGGAGAAGGGATTGCAGTGTGGCCATACCCCCTGGGGAGTGATTTCTTGCTTTCTGTTTCTGTCTCTCCAGCAAATGCGCATACCTCGTAGCAAAAATCTCTATTTAAAAACAAACAAAAAAGGCTGGCATGGCGATTAGGGTGCTAGACTCCCAAATGGCCTACCATGGTGTTGAAAATCACTCCAGGCACGTGCGCCCCAAATCCCAAGAGGAGAATGGAGGAGAAAGAACTGCAGTGTGGCCATCCTTCCTAGGGGGTGATTTCTCACTTTCCCTCTCTCAGTCTCTGTCTCTCTCTAGGTAAGCACACACACCCTATGCGCTGGGTGAGAGAAGCAAGTCGCACACAGCGGAGGTTCCGACCGCAGCAGGAACCTCCGCTATGCAGCCTGGAACACGCTGGGCACCCCCGAGTGCCCGTGACCCAGCTGGCCGCTGGGCCAGAGGATGGTCATTTCGGCGTGACCAGACCCTGTGGAGGGTGCCCTTTTCTCCCTCTTTGCTCACTCATGTGTGTGCACGTGGGCCCTCTACTGTGAATAAAGAAAAAACCTTTAAATGTTTAAAAACATTATTAATTTTAATCATTTGTTGCATCTTCTAAATATTCCCTGGGGAGGACTGACCCAGTCAGTGGCATTTCACAGACTAATTCTTAACTTGGTCCCCGCCAGTGATGTGGCAGGACAGGCCGCCACGTGGCATCTGGAAGTGGCTACGCTAGAGAGCCCCAATTTCAGAATTCTAATGTACACAGGATTTTAACAATTGTCTAATCCAGTAGTTTTTAACTTTTTAGTTTTAAGACTTTTTAGATTATGCCATAGGGCACGTGCACTCGCCTTAGAGAGACATGAAGAGAGAGGGAAAGTGAGAAATCACCGCCCGGGGGTGGCCCTGCTGCAATCCCTTTTCCTCCCCTCTCTCTCAGGGTGTTGGGCACACACGCACACAGGCCGAATGTGTTTTTCAGGCTGTCATGTCTGGGACCACGACAGAGTGGGCCAAGTGGGTACTGGCACCTCAACGACCACGCCACCTGCTGGCCCCAGGGCCTAACTTTTTTTTTTTTTTGGAGAGATTTTCACTATAGGGCGCTT
>NW_006208529.1:178235-179749 GCF_000334495.1 Tupaia belangeri chinensis
GGGGCTGGCCCAGGGTGGTGGGCTGTCAGCGATAGAGGCAGGATGGACGCCTTGCCTTTCCTGTTCCTCGGGGCCAGAATCCACCACTCTCCGGGCACATCTGCGTGGCAATGAAGGGGCCGTCAGCTAAACTGTTCCTACAGAGCGGCCAACAGCGGTCACTGGGCATACCAGGGGACTTCAAAAAGTCCACGGAAAATGGGCATGAACGTATGAGTGTATTTTCATGCAAAAAAAAAAAGAAATTCATACATGTGTTTTTCAAAATACACGGTTTCTGTGAACTTTTTGAAGACCCTCACATGTAATAAGAACGTATCGCACCTAGTCCTCTTTCTTTTTTCTTTTTTCTTTTTTTTTGATAGGTTTTTGCTATAGAGTGTGTGCACATGCCAGAAAGACAGAGAGACAGAGACAGAAAGCGAGAAATCACCTCTCACGGGGGATGGTCATGTCACAATCCTTTCTCCTCCATTCTCCTCTCGAGATCTTGGGCACACACGCACACGTGCCTGGTGTGAGTTTAAGCCACCAGGACTGGGACTCGAACCGTGGTCAACAACATGGGAGTCCAGTGACATAACCATTATGCCAACTGCTGGTCCCCCTAGTCCGTTCTCTGACCAAATACAGTTTTTTTTCTCTCTGTATTTACTCCCCTCAACCAATGCAGGCACGTCTGAACTCACGCTGTCCTCCACACCTCCTCCCTCAGCACGGACACGTTCTTCAAACTCCCTCCTGGGGCCAGACAGTGGCACGGCAGTGACACAACCGAGCCCACACAGGAAGGCCTGGTGTGTGTCCTGGGTGTCCCTGAGCACACTCATACACAGCTCACCAGCGATTCTCAGGGGGACCACCATGTGGGGCCCTACTGGAGAGGCCTGCTGCTCTCATTCTCTCCCTTGGAATTCATACACACACATACATACACACATACACACATATGCACACACATACACACACAAACGGTGGCCCCAGAGCCTAGTGGTTAAGGGAGTCGGGATCTCACGTGGCCAACACTATTTCATCCCAGCCCTGGCTGCTTGACAAACGGGACAGGCAGGCGTGTTCGCAGACCCCGGACCCCAGCAGGATGGAGTTGGGACAGGGATGTGACTTGATGCCTTTTCTTCTGCGTCTCTCTGACAAGTGCACACACCCTGCAGCAATTAAAAGGCCTCACCAAACTAAACCCCATCTGTCCTGGGTTCCCGGGACCCTGCACCATCCGGGTCTTCCCCGCACCTGCAATGCCGCACCCCTGCGTGGCCCTCACCTCTCCTCTCCCCTACAGCTCAGTCCTGCTGTCCTCCATATCCATTCTCACCCCGTCCTCGGAGATCTTTCCCAGGAACAGCTCCATCTGCTACTTCTACGCAGAGCTCTCCCAGAACCTGTTTCCACTTCCGCTCTGGCATGAAGACACGCCGGGGCTTGGACACGGGGCCTGCGGCATCTAGCCGAGTCTGCGCGCTCCCCGGCGGCGGCGGGGGCGGGGAGGGGGTGGG
>NW_006208529.1:179966-185516 GCF_000334495.1 Tupaia belangeri chinensis
CGGGGCGGGCCGCCGCCATCGCAGGACCCCGCGCGTGTCGCAGGCTGGGTCTCAGAGAGACACAGGGACATCGAGGACCAGAAACAGCCTGGTCTTGCCACGGTCTGGACCACGAGCTCCCAGGAGACTGGAGCGGCTGAAAAAGATCAGAGCCCGAGAGGCCGGCGCCCCTGCGCCTGGAGCCGGGGCCGCACGCACGTGGGTGCGCCCGGGAAGGCAGTCTGTTAGGGTAAATGGTTTATGCACCTGTCTCAGAGAGACACAGGGACATCGAGGACCAGAAACAGCCTGGTCTTGCCACGGTCTGGACCACGAGCTCCCAGGAGACTGGAGCGGCTGAAAAAGATCAGAGCCCGAGAGGCCGGCGCCCCTGCGCCTGGAGCCGGGGCCGCACGCACGTGGGTGCGCCCGGGAAGGCAGTCTGTTAGGGTAAATGGTTTATGCACCTAAACATGCAATAAATTAAGTGTGGGTTTAGGACTCCAAAAGATAGGGAATGCACAGCTAACAGTGTAGCCCAGTCCCTGTGATTTACAAAAACTGCTCGTAAGGTGGGCGAGGGCTCCGCTTCTCTGCCCGCCACGACTGCCTCATCCTTTTTTAAAAATCTAATTTAAGGGGGGATTTCGCGCCCTCTAGTGGATAATAACGATCATTCCAAAACAGTCCCTCAACTTTGGGGTAATCTGAAATTAGTAATAAAACTAAACACTACGTACTACCTACCCCTGGGATATTAATTACTCACTCGCCATGTTGATACTAAGCAACATCATTCTAAGGGATTGATCCTTTTAAGCAGATTGATCCTTTGACATTCTCATACGGCCCCATTGCAAAAGACCCAGCGTACCAGAGAGCAAGCGATCGGTCAATCCCACCTCGCCAAATGCTTGGAGGTTCCCGGTGGCTTAGTGTGTGTGTGTATTTATTATTATTATTATTATTATTATTATTATTGCCAGAGGGCATGTGCGCTGGCCAGAGAGAGACAGAGAGGGAGAAAGCACCCCCTAGTGGAGCAGGTCACTCCCCCAACTCTTCCTCCTCCATTTCTTCATCCTCTTGGGATTTTGGACATGCACGGGCAGGCCTGGTAGATTTGGGCCTGGTGTGTTTTTCAAGCCACTGGGACTGGGATTCTAAGTCCAGATGGCCAAGTGGGATCTGGCTCCTTAACCACCAGACCACCGGGGCAGCCCAACAGTAGCTTTATATTTTTAAATATTCTTTCATATAACTGCAGCTTCTTCTTTCCCCCTAGAATCACAACATGGTGGCCAATAAAGTCCTTTTAAATGTTCATTGAGTTATTTACTTTTAGTGACTATATCAAACAGTTTTATTAAGCATATTTGTGCATATCATCCTTTTTATTTATTTTTTAAAATTTGCTATATGGCACATGTACTCACCAAGAGAGAAACAGAGAGATAGAAAGAGAAGGTGAGAAATCACCCCCACACTGTAAAATTACATGTGACTCAATGTAATATAAACAAGATTATGATAATAATAATAATAATAATAATAACAATAAAAACTAAATGCAAAAGAAAAAAAATCACCCCCCCGAGGGGCTGGCAATCCCTTCTACTCCACTTTCCTCTCAGGGTTTTGGCTGTGCATGCACATGTACTCGGCGTGTCTTTCAAGCCACCAGATCTGGGACTCCAACAGTACGGATGGCCATGTGGGACCCAGTCAGCTTAACCTTTCGGATGTCGTTTCAGTGAATGCAGACACGTGTGTAGAGATTTACACATGTCGCCATGGCAGTCTGCACAAAACCGGAAGCAGCCGTGATGATGAGGTGGTAACACTGCAAGCCCAGACCCAGCTGGGAAGCTCCTGGTTTGGGGCCCGACACGACCCTGTGCACCGCAGATGCCATGATCTGGGCTGGCTAGGCTGTGGCAGATCATGGCAAGAGGCCCCTGCTGGGGGTGCCTGCCTCTCCCCTGCTCGGGTGCCTGCCTCTCCCCCGCTGGGGGGGCCGCCTGCCTCTCCCCTGTTCGGGGTGCTTGCCTCTCCCCTGCTCGGTGTGCCTGCCTCTCTGTCTCTTTCTGTCTCTCTCTCATGGAATAAATAAATAAACTTAAAAAATAAATGTATCATTCGTCATCAAATCTATTTGGCTTTCTCAAAGAAAATAGTATAGGCTAATCAGCCTTTTAATTATTTGCAAGCTACATTAAATATTATAGAGTTACAATATTTATGTCATTTACTATGATCTAATCCCATGTAAATGTGAAAAGATGTGACGTTCTGTTAAAAATAACCTGAACCTTCATTACCACCAAATGAATAAAGTGAGGCTTTAAAGTCACTAAACAAAGTAACCAGTTGTCTCTTGTGACCTATTAGCAGTTTGAACTCCAAAGTTTTATTTAAACTTAAAGCCGCCAACATCATACCTGCTAAAAACATTCATTACCAAAAGCACTCCGTAATTCCCGGGAGAAACAAATGATTTCATGTTTCGTTGAAAAATGGATAGACGCAGATGCAGAAAATCAGAAGGGTGCCCTGGAGTCGGCGTTCCCACAGCGGATGTCATTATTCAAAAGGACCGCGTGGCCAAACTCTTATTTATTCATTGATTTTAAAGCGTATGTGGGTCTCTCTTCCATGGGTGAGAGACGGACGCGCCCGTAGGGTCTCCATGCTGCGATCCACGCCAGCCCCAGACCCCGGGCACGCGAGACCTACACGTTTAGGGAGTTCTTCACATGTGAGTGTTCCCACGTGGGACAGCCTTGCAGGGTGTCATGTTCTTTGTCACCATATGGTCCCCACAAACTGCTGTTTAAAACATACACTTGATCATTAATCTAGTTATGTTAATATGGGGGCATTTTGTATTAATTCCACCAATTAAAAACAGTTTCTTACACAGACTATCACAAAGTCGAGGCTATAGCTCTATTAAGATTTTATATTTTCTCGAACAAACTAAATCATTTGAATGGCTCTCTTATCCAAATGGAATTTCTGCTGGGATATTTCATGCCTCAGTCCAATTTCCTGCCCTCGAATAATAAAATAAGGAAAATAATCCACTGACACCCACTGAAATATTTCAAAGGTGGGACTAAGATGTTCATCGCATACCACAAGTGACAGCATATGCAATATTCTATGTTAATAAGGTTTTTGTAAATATCATCTTAATGGCTACATAGGACTTTATTGCCTGGATCTCTCCTCATGTATTTAACCATTTCTTTCTCTTGGGCAAGAAGGTCTTTCCCTTTAGGTGTGAGTCATACATAAGGCCCGGGGCCAGCAGGTGGCATGGAGGTAAAGGCGCTGGATCCCACATGGCCAATTGCATGGCTCGAGCCCCAGACCCCAAGGCTTAAAAAACACATCAGTCTCGTGTGCATGCATGTCCAAAACCCCTAGAGGAGAATGGAGGAGAAGGGACTGAGTGTGACCATCCCCTCTGTGTCTCTCTCCAACGAAACAAACACACGAATAAGGCTCAACATCCAGCGTTGTGCAAAGCTTTTCCGTAGTTCACTGGAGCTAATTCTGACCTAAGGATGGTACATACCCAACAACAATATACCTTTCTTTCCTAATAATACCACTTCATATTTAAAAACGTTTTACAGTGGGACCAGCAGTTAGCGTAATGGCTATGTCGCTGGACTCCCACGTAGTCGACCGCGGTTCGCGTCCCGGACCCGGTGGCTTAAAATTCACGCCGGGCGCGTGTGCGTGCGTGCCCAAGATCCCAAGAGGAGAATGGAGGAGAAGGGATTGTGGCATGACCATCCCCCCTGGGGGGTGATTTCTCGCTTTCTGTCTCTCTCTGTCTGTCTGGCGAGCGCACGCACCCTATAGCGAAAACCTCTTCAAAAAAAAAAAGTTTTACAGTAAGTCCCTTACGTAAATACTAGCTTCCTTTAAGGTATAGTTACATGGTTCTTAAATTGACTCCGACAATTAACTCACAGGTGATTTTCCTTTTGTAGCAGTCAGCGGGCTCACAGAATCAAAACCAAATAACCCAGCCTCCTCCACGGAGCGGTTGAACAACTAGAACAGGAACACAGAGTGTAATTTACATTTTAAAGTTTAAGTCTAGCAATGATGTCATCAAAATTGAAATATATATATATATATGTATGTATATATGTAAAATCTCAATTTTTTACTTTATCTAAATATAGAAATGATAGATATATACGTACACATTTAGGAAGGACGTCCTCTGCCACGCAGCTCTATCGTGGTAAGTTTTTACATTCAAGCCTTACAATTTTTTTTGTTTTTTAGGTGCCAGAAAGAGAGGGAGAAAGTGAGAGGGAGAAAGCACCCTCCAGGGTGGTGTGCTCACCCTTCTCGGTTTCTCCGTCCTGCTGGGATTTGGGGCTCACACACACGTGTGCTGGGCCGCCAGGGTTGAGAGTTCGGCGGTCAGAGATGAGGGATCTGGGTCCCTTTGCCGCTGGGCCAGGCCATCACACTTTGACATTTTGAGGTGATAATCCACCTACTCACTCCTCCTCAGAAGAGTAAATTAGTATCAGGTGGGGCCAGCAAGTGGCATGGTGGTTGAGGGCGCTGGACTCCCACGTGGCCAACCACGGTTCGAGTCCTGGATCTGGCGGCTTGCTTTCTCACTTTTTTTCTCTCTCTCTCTTTCACCCTGCCCCTCTCTGGCCAAATTAAAATAAGTAAATAAAATAAGATAGTTGAATAATTCTTTAAAAAAGATCGTTTTGGGGTAACAGAAAAGTCAAGAAAGGAGAAAAGACCTACAGCTGTGGTAGCACCTTTCCCTCTTCCCCAGGGATCGCCGGAAACGAGGTCCTCCCAATGGCAAAGATCTGGCCAGACACATGATACGTTTCCACCGTCAGCTGTCGTCCACGGCCTTCGCTCTACTTCCGCGCTCGCCAGCAGGTCAGGCAAAAACCAGTTGTGCTTCCCGCCCCTCTCGCATGACAGGGATGGGAGCGACATTCCAACAAAGCAGGACACACAGGTGCCCCTGGTCAGGGGAACGTGGGAGGGAGGAAAGGCAGCCCAGAAGGGCGAGGCCACAGCCCTGGGGCAGAGCCGGCTGTGGGGACAGGAGACCCCGACACCCTCCGTGGGCTCTGAGATGCAGCTCGAGGCACCTCCCCGCACAGAGGCACACCTCATGGTCACATTCTTTTTTTTTTTTTTAAACCATAGGGCGCGTGTACACATGGCGAGGGGTGTGTGGGGAATGGCCACACTGCAATCCTGTCTCCGTTCTCCTCTGGGGATCTTGGGCCATCTACACTGTGCCAATCAGAGCTTTATGAAAAAGTAAATGGAGGAGCCCCGGGGACCCCGCGCGCTGAGCGAGCGCCGCGCCGGGCGGACGGAGCAGGCCGCTCCCTGGGACCCTTCCATCCTTCCTGCTCAGTAGCCTCTGCTTCATGCATGCTCAGGTCATATCTGTTTCTCAGGTTCAGTCTTTCCAGAACCACATAGATGGCTAAGTTTTTTGGGGGGGCAGGGAGGGGGATCTCGCCATGTTACAATCCTTCAGCCCCAACCTCC
>NW_006208529.1:186410-190146 GCF_000334495.1 Tupaia belangeri chinensis
CCATTCTTAGGGAAGCCAGATACCAGAGGATAAGTCACGCTGCAGACCTCCACAACACCACTCCTGCTAACCACAAGATGGCCGCTGTGCCACATCAACTGATGGTCAACTCTGCTTACCAGAACTGCTTTCCTGAAACTGTATTCCATGGAGACTCACCTACAGTTGCGGAACTGCACGAGACCCACACTTGATCCAACCTTGAATGGAATCTATTTTCCCTATTGTTAAAAACTTTGGACTCGTGACCCCTCTCCCTCTACTCGCAGGTATCGCATTTTCAATGACCCCTCTGGAGGATAGCTGTCTATAGCAGAGATAGAGTAATTGGGAGAGGGGGAAAGGGCTGAGGGTCAAACATAGGATAAAAAACATATTTATATGTATGAAAGTAGAAATGGAACAGTATTGGTGACGACATGCTTGATTAAGACACTATGTAGTTTATCCTAGATGGGAAACTACACTTGGTGTGTTGTGATGATACTCAGGGAATGAGTGTTAGGCAATATAATTTAATATAAAAAAAGTAATAAGCAGGAGGAAAAAAAAATGCACATTTGATGACTGAAGAGAGTTGTATGGACACAACTGGGGTCTACTTTATAATATGTTCATTCTACTCCCTGGGGTTTATGCCTAGGATCAGATTTGGATACATGTGTAAGGATATGTCAGCTGTGCTAGCTAGTGGATATACTTAGACTAATTGAGTTCATTGGTAGAACAATTGAATGGGGGGGGGCGGAAGCCATTGAGGGCAATCATGAATGTCAGGGACAATGGAGGAGGAAGATGGGACATGGCAGAGGGTGGGGATGGGGAACCTAGGATGGCAAAACAAAAGGCAAGGTATGCAGGACACAAAAATTGGGAAATCATTTGCTGAGAACATATATGTTGATGTGCTTGATTGAGCCAATGCACAGTGTATTTTGGATGGAAAATTCATATGTGTGTTGTGATGAGAAAAAAAAATTTATAATAAAAAACAAAGTATAAAAAAAAAAAAAGGAGGGAGAAGAGGATAAAGACAGCAGTGAACAATAGAGAGGCAGGATGTTAATGAGAAATAGATATGGTTTATTACCTGTTGATGATGACATGTATAGTATTCTCAACTGAACCGGTCTGGGAAGTATTTCATGATGGGTGAAGTCTTTTTAATAAGCAAAATGAGAAATAGTGATTGACTGTTTAAAAAATTATAATAATAATTATTGGGAAAAGCATGGAAAAGATATTGAATGATAAAGCGGGGAGATTGATATCTCTGTATTGACTGACATGCATGGCATTCCCTTTTGAAAAAAGCAATGGAAGTCAATGTAAAGTTATATGTAATCTACTGTAATAGAAAGAAGATTATGATGATAATAAAATAAAAAAAAAAAAAAAAAAAAAAAAAGGCCAGCAGATGGCTGGTGGTGACCTCGTTGGACTCCCACATGGCCAGTGCAGTTTGAATCCTGAACGCAGTGGCTTGAATATCACACCTACTCCGGGTGTGTGCATGTGCCCAAGATCCCAGGAGGGGTAAAGGAGCAACGGTTGGGTGTGGCCAACCGCCTGGGGGTAGTTTCTCACTTTCCCTCTCCTTGTCTCTGTCTCTCTGTCTCTCCAGGATGGGAAGGCACCCTATGTCAAAAACCCTCTTTTTAAAAAGGTAGAGGGGACATGGTGGTTAAGGTGCTGGACCCCCATGTGGCTGACTGCAGTTCGAGTCCGGATCCAGCAGCCTGAACCCCAGGCCAGGAGCACGTGTGTGAGTGTCCAAAATCGTGAGAGAACGGAGCAGAAGGGATGGTGGCCTGGCCATCCCCCTCTCTCTTTCTCTCTCTCTGTCTCTCCAGCAAACGCACAGGCTCTATAGCATAAATCTCTCCCCCCAAAAAGGTACACAGACAAGAGATGGTAACAGAAACAATGATCTTAAAATATTTCTCTATGGTTTATGTTTACAAAATGACTTCTATTTCTTGCTGAGAGCCCTGGTTTTTAAAGGTAGATAACATGTTGGTTTTGATATAAATCTGGGGATAAAAACCCACAGACCAGTGGAAGGCATTTTGGGTGCAGAAAATAGGTTGCATCCTGGTTTATGTTCCCAAGACCTAGCACAGTGTTCAAGAAATAGTTCTAGACAAGTCGATGTTCCACTAAAACATTTAAACTATGTGGCTATATCAAAACTCCTGAGGAATAAATGAGACCAACTTACTCCCGAAGCTACACCCTTGCACCGATAAACCGCAGTACTCCGTGTGTGAGAGGCCTTGCGCCCGGTCAGCCCTGAGCGCGCACGCACAAGGCCGGTCCACTTACCAGGAAAACGGTTATTTCCCTGCCACGGCCAAGGTCTTCACTGAAGGCCTTCTTCACCTCAAGGGTAGTGTCCGTGGCCAACCGTGCGGTTTTGCTCTGCAGGTCTAGGGTTACCCTGGCCTCGCTGAGACTGCAAGTGCTGGGATTAGCTGGATCTCACCAACGCCGCTCCTGGCTCATGGTTCCAGCCTTACCGGGGTAGGGCAGTGTGGGGGCGGGCTGTGAGAGAGGCGGGGCCACGAGAGGCGGGGCCACGAGAGGCGGGGCCACGAGAGGCGGGGCTCTCTAGGAGTCCGTGGGTCCAGGGAAAGCTCCACATTCCATCTGAGTTGGGGAAGTTATGGTGTGGTCCAGTGGGATCACTGGGAAAGGAACCCCAAACCAGGGCCCCACTAGGACTGCACGGCAACCCCAGGGAGGCTCTGAAGCTGGCCCGTGTTGCTAGGATTCCTGTGGTTTATGGTTCTTAAACCTCAACCTGCATGCACACAGAAGGCAGTTGGTATCCCAGGGACCCCCACCATACAACGTCGGGTGTCTTAGACGCTCCTGAACTAACCCAGCACCTGGAGAGTGTGGCCTACGCTTTGGTGTCTCATGGGAAAGCTCGAGAAGAAACAAAGCTTCAAATACATCTGGTCCCCTGCTGTCTTCACTCTGCGGAAGGTGAGGCCTGATGCATATCCCCACGGGCCCAACCCCTCTCACCCCCGGACAGCGTGTGTTACCACGCCTCGTGAAACAGGCCTGGACTACAGCAAGGGATGGCGTTTTCTGAAAATGAGTAACAGGGACTGTCGTATTTCCCTTGACTCTGCAGCACCTGGCACTGTGGGCTGACCTATAGCCTAGTGGTTAAGAGAAACAGTCCCCACACGGCCAACCACGGTTTGAATCCTGGCCCAGAGGCTTGAAAAACACATGTGCCCTGAATCCCAACAAGGTGGAGAAGCGGAGGAGGGATTGCTATAGGACCATGCCCCATCGCAGGGTACCTTCTCCCTCTCCCTCTCCCTCTGTCTCTCTTGGGTAAGTGTGCATGCCTGCTTGGCAATTAAAAAAAAAGAAGAAGAAGAAAAGAAGACAAGGAACTATTGATAGTATTCATTTGGCAGGACAATGCTGAGGAAAGGACAACCATCCAGACCTTGGGGCTCCACATGAGTACACAGGCGTTTTGAGAGACTACGACTATAAGAATATGCATCACAGACCCGGCTTCAGCATATAGCGCTCGGGAGGCTGGAAGCCACGTAAGGGGCCTGGATTCAGGTCCCAAGCCAAGCTGAAGGCAGGCACAGCGGTGCAGGCCTGTAACCCTGGCTAATCAGGAGGCTGGTGCAGGAGGATCGTGGCATGGTGAGACCCCATCACATATGCCTATCTCTGCCCCTTTTCCACTCTCTCTTTC
>NW_006208529.1:190468-196098 GCF_000334495.1 Tupaia belangeri chinensis
TATCTCTGCCCCTTTTCCACTCTCTCTCTCCCTTTCTCTCTTGGCATGGAGGAAAAAAAGAGTATTGCCTTCTTAGGCACAGCAGGGCCACGGGGTAAGGGAAGATTATGCAGAAATAACGGGAGGTCGGACATCCACTTTGTTTAGGACTTACAGATGTAAGAGCGATGACTCATTTTCTAATATTCAGTCTGAGCAGTGAAACTATCCACCTTTAAGTGTTTAGGACAGTACATCACATATATTTCCCCATCATTTTGATGACATATGTACGTAAGCAGATTTATAGCTTACAAAGTACTTTCACACGACAATGATCAAAAGTGCACATCTTTTAGTCTCCTCATAGCTCAATCCTTGATGGATTTTATTTTCTTCTGACATGTATGCTCATCAGACAGAGAGAGAGAGAGAGAGAGAGAAAGAGAAATCACTCCTTAAGGGAGTGATCACACCACGGTCCCTTCTCCTCCATTCTCCTCTCTGGATCTTGGGCAGGCACATACACACACCTGGCATGATTTTCAGGCTGCCGGGTCTGGGACTTGAACTGTGCAGCCAGCCATATGAGATCCAGTGCCCTAACCTCTATTCCAGCTCCGGCCTTTGTGGACATTTCATTTCACTTTATGCTCTTGAAACCTTCAAGGTGCTCTATTACAGCCATCCCACAGGTGTGGAAAACGGACCGTGGAAGAGGCAGATACTGTTCAGGAGTGTGCAGCCAGGACTGGAAACCAGGTCCGTCCCCTCCAGTATATACACTGACCTCGCAGTGAGCCCTCGCCTTGGTCCCGGGACAGCAATAGTACGAGTTCCACTTCGCATATTCATTCATTCATTCAGTACGGGGTGTGCCCACCTGGCGTGCCATGACGATCTAGGCACAGCGACCAAACCTCACCAAATCTCTGCCCTGTTTGGGGTTTACATCGGGGCGAGGTGGGAAGGGAACAGACGCAAAACGAGCAACAACTAGATGCCAGCTGGCAGGTGCTATGGAGAAAAGTGAAGCGAGCCAGGAGTTAGGGAATACCAAGTGGAGCCCCGCAGAATTAGCTGTTGGTAGACAGTGGCCAAGAAGCGTATCTTTACTGAGATAATATCTGAGGGAACTGAGACCTGAAGGCAGAGAGGGGCCAGCCTTGTACTGCCAGACAAGAATTTTCCAGATGCAGAGACTAGCGTGTGCCCATCCCTGACCCGGGGTTGGCTTGGCTTCTTGGAGTAACAGCTGGAAGGGTCGTCGTGCTTGCCGTGTGGGTGAGCAAGACGCAAAGCAGAAAGAATGAGGGCAGAAGGAAGGGTGAAACGGAAGCGTAGTCTTGGACGTCCCTGAATGAACTAAACCAGTGGGCAGCTTCCATCCACTCAGGGACACGCTAAACTCACATGGTTCCTCTTGCAGTGGCGCAGAGGATGAACTGCAGGAGGGCCAGGGGAATCCGAGACTAGGTGGGAGCCTGTTGCTACAGACGGTTCAATGAAAGAGACAGGGCTTTGGGCTTGGGTGATAGGGGAAGTCACATGGGACTGCAAGAGTTTGAGGTTGAACATAGAAAGCGGATTGCCAGGACCAGCAGTTGGCATAATCGCTATGTCGCTGGACTCCCATGTAGGTGACCGCGGTTCAAGTCCTGGATCCAGTGGCTTAAACTCACACCGGGCGCATGTGCATGTGTGCCCAAGATCCCGAGAGGAGAATGGAGGAGAAGGGAATGCGGTGTGGCCATCCCCCCTGGGGGGTAATTTCTCGCTTTCTGTCTCTCTGTCTCTCTCTGTCTTTCTGGCGAGCACACACGCCCTATAGCAAAAAATATCCCCCCCCCCCCAAAATAAAGAAAGAAAGAAAGATTGAATTGCCACATACTGAGCCCAGCGAGACTTGGGGAGAAGCAGATTTGGGGGTGAAGACCAGAGCTCAGCCTTGGACATGCTACTTCGGAGCTATTACAGAGAGTGTCTGCGAGGAAGCTGGGCAACAGTATTGATTCTAGAGAAGGACAAGCCCATGTTGGAGGAATAAATGTAGGCGTGTATCAAACTACTGATGTTAACATCAGAGATCATATTAGCCCAAGGGAGCGGTGAATCAAAGAGGCCTGGGACACTCTGAGCTTTAGCATTTAGAGAGGAGGAAGACCCAGCCCAGGAGACTGAGAAAGAGCAGGCAAGAAGGAGAAGGAAGACAGTGATCAGGAACCAGCAGTTGGCATAATGGCTATGTCGCTGGACTCCCATGTAGTCGACCACGGTTCAAGTCCCGGACTCGGTGGTTTAAACTCACGCCGGGCACGTGTGTGTGCATGCCCAAGATCCCGAGAGGAGAATGGAGGAGAAGGGATTGGCCATCCCTCAATATCTCGCTTTCTGTCTCTCTGTCTCTCTCTGTGTTTCTGGTGAGCACCTGTGCCCTATAACAAAAACCTCTAAAGAACAAACAAAAAACCACAAACACAACACAGTGATCAATCAAACACCACTGATGAGCCAGAGAAGAAGAGGGCCCCGAACTGACCACCATCAGCCATCGGCCGACGGAAGGAAGCTGTGACTCGCAGCCTCCCCGAAATGAGAAAACCGCGGAAATCAGCCAGCTAGCGGCAGAACTGGGTGGGGAGCCAACCCTGAGCAAAGGCCTCTGAAGTTAGACGTGTTTCCTGAATCCCAGATCCAGGCTCTTCCTCAGTAGCACGTCACCCTGCCCACGCTCACTGCCCTTCACTAAAGGGACTATAGAAAAAACTAGGACGTCAAGTGAGAGTGAGTAAACCTCAACAGCGGAGTATCAGAGACAGTGAGAGACAGTGGCGTTGATGTTATGGGAGGCAAGGGCCCGTGGATCCAATTCAGTCATTGCCCACTGCAGCCAGAGCAGGCCCAGGCCTCAGCACACGTCAGCCCAAAGAAAGGCTCAGAGCTGCTGAAAAGGAGCTCTCTGCTCATTCCGTGTTACTGGACGACTTCACATAAATAAACGCCCGAACCGGGGCCTGGGCAGTGATCGGACTCCTCCGCCTCCTCCCTTCTCTCAATTTCTTTATCAAGTTGCCAAAAAAGAAGGAGAGGGAATATATAGTTTTACTTTGGAGTTTAATAAATCAGACACGTATTTAGGGGCCAAAGATACAGAAAGCTCTGAACCATTCAGGTATTGGACAGCGTGGAGCAGCCAGAGCCCGCCCAGGACACGCGGTGCCCAGCACATGCCCTGGCCAGCCCTCACCTGCGCCGGCTGCGCTGTGCCATGGCCACGGGCCCATCTCCCCAGACTCCCGTGCTCGGGGATTTGAACCCTCCTACCACCGCGGAGCTGAGTCTGGCTCAGCGCCTGTCCTGTTTTGGAGTTTGCAACAAACAGTGTAAAGATCCGCTCGCCACTCCCTACCCTCGCCACTCCCTCCCCTCGCCACTCCCTCCCCTCGCCACTCCCTCCCCCCGAGGAACCAGAGACTTCTATATAGTCTCAGTCTCCAGCCAGGGCCCGGGAAGCTGGTTTTCTTTTTTCTTTTTTTATTTTCTTTTATTATTATTCTTGAGAGGTTTTTGCTATAGGGCACGGCCAGAAAGACAGAGAGAGACAGAGAGAGAGAAAGCGAGAAATCACCCCCCGGGGGGATGGATTCCAGAGCTGACTGAGTGGAGTTTTTGCTTCGCTCAGGTCTCTGTAGCCCCCTTGGCCCTCAGCCTCTCCTGGACTGAATTTAGCAGGGACGGTTTCCCTGAGAAGCAGTAACATTTCGGGGGCCAGCAGGCGGCGTAGTGGTTAGGGTGCTGGACTCCCACGTGGTGGGCCACGTCCTGGAAGTGGCTTAGAACCCTTGCAGCGAGTGTGCAAAGACCAGCGCATGCACCCCATAACAAAAATCTCTCTAGAAAAAGGGAGAGAAAGAAAAAGAGAGAAGAAAGCTAAAGAGAGAGGGAGAAAGGAAGGAAAAGGAAAACTAGTCACAATTTATAAGAAAAGGAAGAAAGCAGAAGCTAGGCGTTGTTTCTTTCTGGGACGATTAGTAAAGCCTGCGGGTTATCTGGGCAGTTACGCACTGAGTCCTGAAATAGTTCACATTTACTGAGTTCTGACTACCTACCGGGGACTGTTCTTAGAGCATTGCTGTCGTCATCACAAATAAACTCTCACCCGCGTTGTTAAAGGGCTTACACTTACCATCATACTAAAGAAAACGATGCTCTGAGCAGGGCGAGGCTTCTCCCCGTTTGGCAGGAGGTCTGAGCAGAGAAGGGGCGATCGCCTTTGCCAGAGTCAGCCCAGGGTAGCCCTGAAGCTGGAACCAGGTGGTCTCTCTGGCCCCTTACTCCCGGCTGTCATGGTACGCCGCCTCAGTTTCAGAGGTCAGTAGAGGTAGACTGGTCCATAGCACACTGGTTAAGTGCCATGAATAGAAACCCGGGTCCCACATGGAAAACCATGGTTCACATCTTGGCCTGGCAGCTTGTAAATCATGCCCCGACAGAATGCGGAAATGGAAGAGAGGGATGTCAGTGTGCTCGCACCCCATCGAGGGGGTGCTTCTTCTCCAAGAATAAAAGATGGCCAAGCCACAAGCCTTTCTCCCCCATTCTCCCATTCTCCTCGAGGGATTCTGGGCACACATGCACACATCCCTGGTGTGATTATTTTTTTGGAGAAGTTTTTGCTATAGGGTACGTGCGCTCACCAGAAAAACAGAGAGAGACATAGAGACAGAAAGCGAGAAATCACCCCCCAGGGGGGATGGTCACACCGCAATCCCTTCTCCTCCATTCTCCTCTCGGGATCTTGGGCGCGCACGTACACGCGCCCGGCATGAGTTTAAGCCACCGGGTCCAGGACTCGAACTGTGGTCGACTACATGAGAGTCTAGTGACAGAGCCATTACGCTAACTGCTGGTCCCACCTGGCGTGATCCTTAAGCTGCGGGTCGGGGACTCGAATAGTGCAGTCGGCCATATGGGATCTAGTACCTTTAATCTCCAAGCCACCTGTTAGCTCCTTAAATTTTTTTTAGCTAAAAGAAAACCTCTGACTCATTTATTGTCCCCACGAATTGACAGGGCAGGTGCCGTTATTGTCTCCAGTTTACAGAGAGCACATGTAGGCACAAAGAGGCTGAATATCAGTGTGAGGACGCAGAGCTCCTCGTGTTACTGTCATGATTACGTGGTCAGCCTGAGCCCTAACTAACTGCTCTCTCCCTACTTCCCGCCACGCCGAGGGAGGGGAGTTGCCGCCTTCCAGCGTGGAAGCCCTCGCTCTAGGCCTGGTCCTCACTGTCCGCCCTCAGGCCTGGCTCTGGGCTGGGCTGGGCTGTCTGCAGGTGGCACCACCATCCTGCACTGGACTAGGGATGCCAAGGACACAGGGTCCAGGACCAAGCTCAGAGTCAAACCCAGGTCCCGTCGCTTTGCCTTCAGCCAGGGCGACCCTTCCCGAGGGCATGGCATCTGTAAGGCTCTGCCTGGGTGGCCCGTCCTGAGCTCTCGTCCTGCTTGTGGCCAGGCCTCCAGGACACTTTGGGAAGGGGCAGCTGGGGGCACCACTGCTCCTGGTCCTCATTGCTCCTGTTGAGAAACTGGATTTCAATTTTTTTTTTTTTTTTGGAGAGGTTTTTGCCCTAGAGCGCATGCGCTCG
>NW_006208529.1:196731-209880 GCF_000334495.1 Tupaia belangeri chinensis
CAGGCCCCCAGGACACTTTGGGAAGGGGCAGCTGGGGGCACCACTGCTCCTGGTCCTCATTGCTCCTGTTGAGAAACTGGATTTCAATTTTTTTTTTTTTTTTGGAGAGGTTTTTGCCATAGAGCGCATGCGCTCGCCAGAGAGAAAGAGAGAAACAGAGAGACAGAAAGTGAGAATTACCCTCCCCCTCCCAGGGGGGATGACCATGCTGCAACCCCTTCTCCTCCATTCTCCTTTCGGGATCTTGGGCACACACACACACTCACTTGGCGTGAGTTTAAGCTTCCGGGTCTGGGACTTGAACCGTGGTCGACTACATGGGAGTTCAGTGACATAGCCATTACGCTAACTGCTGGTCCCAACAGTGTGGATTTCTGAGTGGAACCATACCAATGAGAGAAGGGACCCGGAGGACATTGCCGTGCTGCCAGCTTGGCGTTTCTCAGTTCGCTACACTCGCTGCGTTCTTCTGGCTGGGCAGGCCTTGCTTCCCTGAGGTGGTGAGTTTGTCCAGGGATGTGGGGGCTGGCCAGGGTAGCACAGGTTTCGGTGGCACTGTGACAGATCTGCATGGAAGGGGAGAGTGCCACTTGGTGTGGACAGAGCTCTGACAAACCCCAGGCCACCATCCCAAAAAGAAGGGGACCACAGAGCGGGCTGCTGTGTCTGGGTGCTGGGCCTAGGCTAGGGGAGGGAAGAGGCTCCAGCTTGGAGAACTTGAAGGGCCACCGCTGATGGGGGTCTTTCTAGCTACAAAGTTTATCTTATCTATTGCTAGCACATATTGCAAGCAGTTTCTCAGGGTATACAAAGCAGGCAGGTTCTTTTTGCCAAAAAAAAGAAAGAATTATTTAACTTTATTTATGTACTTATTTTAATTTGACCAGAGAGGGACAGAGTGAGACAGAGAGAGTGAGAAAGCAAGCCGCCAGGTTCAAGACTTGAACTGTGGTCAGCCACCTGTTGGCCCCAGCAGACAGGTTCTATATGGCTCAAAATGTGTTTCTCTCCGAGATCGAGTGCGTGAAAATTTGCCTTTGGTGTTGACGGGCTTTTGAGCTCATGGGTGCCAGCTGCTGTGAAGAAATCAAAGCCTGGAGGCCGATTCGCAGGGGCCATCTCTGGTCACCTACACGATGCTCTCACCCTGTTGAAGTTCCTCCAAAACAGAATCCACCACACCACCGCCCACACCGTTGCCCAAGTCCCTCCCGCGTGTGCTGCACACCCAAATTCGGAGTTCGAGGATCTGTTCGGAGCATCTGTTATGACAGGGAATAACACCCACCTCGCCATCCCTTCATCAGCACAGAGACAGAGAACTCCAACATTCAGACAAGAACTTACACCGGAAGGGGTGGTGGGAGGATGTCTCACCTGCAGGAATTACAACAGTTTGATCCACCACTGTTCTGTGAAGCCGAACAGTGCAGCGGCTTTACCAGCAGGGGGCTCACTTGCCTTACATATCACACAGGGCTGGTCTTCCAGCACAGGGCCTTAAGGTAGGAGTCTTGTCTTTTCTTTTTTCTTTTCTTTTCTTTTCTTTTCTTTTCTTTTCTTTTCTTTTCTTTTCTTTTCTTTTCTTTTCTTTTCTTTTCTTTTCTTTTCTTTTCTTTTCTTTTCTCTTCTCTTCTTTTTTCTTTTCTTTCAGAGAGATTTATTTTATTTATTTATTTATTTATTTACTTTTGCTATAGAGCACGTGTGCTCGCCAGACAGAGAGAGACAGAGAGACAGAAAGTGAGAAATCACCCCCCTGGGGGATGGCCACACCGCAATCCCTTCTCCTCCATTCTCCTCTCGGGATCTTGGGCACCCGAGCACATGTGCCTGACTTGAGTTTAAGCCACCGGATCGGGAACTGGAGCCGCGGTCGACTACATGGGAGTCCAGCGACATAGCCATTATGCCAACTGCTGGTCCCTCTAAGGACCTTTTTTTTTTTTTTTTTTTCACTATAGGGCACATGCGCTCGCCAGACAGAGAGAGACAGAGAGACAGAAAGCGAGAAATCACCCCCCAGGGGGAATGGCCACGCTGCAATCCCTTCTCCTCCACTCTCTTTTCAGGATCTTGGGCATGCACACACACGCGCCCAGCGTGAGTTTAAGCCACCGAGTCCAGGACTTGAACTGCGGTCGACGACATAGGAGTTCAGCAACATAGCCATTGCACAACTGCTGGTCTCCCCAGTGTTTTTCAAGCTGCTGGGCTGGGAAGTGAGCCATGTGGGAAGCAGCGGTCCTGACCGCCACTCCACCTGCTGGCCCGTCACTGGCTTCTTTGCGATGTACTCCAGGCCTGTCCCTGTGCATTCTAGAGCAGGACTGTTGGTTAGTGCAAGTGCCTGACAGAGCTCCAGAACGCAGTGCTTGCCAACTTCCTCTGGCCCATCTTCTGTATTTCATTCAGCTTTGCTAAGGTTTACTGCTTGGTTAGGGCCCAGCTGTTCCAGGCGTGCAGGGGTAGCTCAGAGGCTTGGTTAGGGTCCAGCTGTTCCAGGCGTGCAGGGGTAGCTCAGAGGCTTGGTTAGGGCCCAGCTGTTCCAGGCGTGCAGGGGTAGCTCAGAGGCTTGGTTAGGGCCCAGCTGTTCCAGGCGTGCAGGGGTAGCTCAGAGGCTTGGTTAGGGCCCAGCTGTTCCAGGCGTGCAGGGGTAGCTCAGAGGCTTGGTTAGGGCCCAGCTGTTCCAGGCGTGCAGGGGTAGCTCAGAGGCTTGGTTAGGGCCCAGCTGTTCCAGGCGTGCAGGGGTAGCTCAGAGGCTTGGTTAGGGCCCAGCTGTTCCAGGCGTGCAGGGCTAGCTCAGAGGCTTGGTTAGGGCCCAGCTGTTCCAGGCGTGCAGGGCTAGCTCAGAGGCTTGGTTAGGGCCCAGCTGTTCCAGGCGTGCAGGGCTAGCTCAGAGGCTTGGTTAGGGCCCAGCTGTTCCAGGCGTGCAGGGGTAGCTCAGAGGCTTGGTTAGGGCCCAGCTGTTCCAGGCGTGCAGGGGTAGCTCAGAGGCTTGGTTAGGGCCCAGCTGTTCCAGGCGTGCAGGGGTAGCTCAGAGGCTTGGTTAGGGCCCAGCTGTTCCAGGCGTGCAGGGGTAGCTCAGAGGCTTGGTTAGGGCCCAGCTGTTCCAGGCGTGCAGGGGTAGCTCAGAGGCTTGGTTAGGGCCCAGCTGTTCCAGGCGTGCAGGGGTAGCTCAGAGGCTTGGTTAGGGCCCAGCTGTTCCAGGCGTGCAGGGGTAGCTCAGAGGCTTGGTTAGGGCCCAGCTGTTCCAGGCGTGCAGGGGTAGCTCAGAGGCTTGGTTAGGGTCCAGCTGTTCCAGGCGTGCAGGGGTAGCTCAGAGGCTTGGTTAGGGTCCAGCTGTTCCAGGCGTGCAGGGGTAGCTCAGAGGCTTGGTTAGGGTCCAGCTGTTCCAGGCGTGCAGGGGTAGCTCAGAGGCTTGGTTAGGGTCCAGCTGTTCCAGGCGTGCAGGGGTAGCTCAGAGGCTTGGTTAGGGTCCAGCTGTTCCAGGCGTGCAGGGGTAGCTCAGAGGCTTGGTTAGGGTCCAGCTGTTCCAGGCGTGCAGGGGTAGCTCAGAGGCTTGGTTAGGGTCCAGCTGTTCCAGGCGTGCAGGGGTAGCTCAGAGGCTTGGTTAGGGCCCAGCTGTTCCAGGCGTGCAGGGGTAGCTCAGAGGCTTGGTTAGGGCCCAGCTGTTCCAGGCGTGCAGGGGTAGCTCAGAGGCTTGGTTAGGGCCCAGCTGTTCCAGGCGTGCAGGGGTAGCTCAGAGGCTTGGTTAGGGCCCAGCTGTTCCAGGCGTGCAGGGGTAGCTCAGAGGCTTGGTTAGGGCCCAGCTGTTCCAGGCGTGCAGGGGTAGCTCAGAGGCTTGGTTAGGGCCCAGCTGTTCCAGGCGTGCAGGGGTAGCTCAGAGGCTTGGTTAGGGCCCAGCTGTTCCAGGCGTGCAGGGGTAGCTCAGAGGCTTGGTTAGGGCCCAGCTGTTCCAGGCGTGCAGGGGTAGCTCAGAGGCTTGGTTAGGGCCCAGCTGTTCCAGGCGTGCAGGGGTAGCTCAGAGGCTTGGTTAGGGCCCAGCTGTTCCAGGCGTGCAGGGGTAGCTCAGAGGCTTGGTTAGGGCCCAGCTGTTCCAGGCGTGCAGGGGTAGCTCAGAGGCTTGGTTAGGGTCCAGCTGTTCCAGGCGTGCAGGGGTAGCTCAGAGGCTTGGTTAGGGTCCAGCTGTTCCAGGCGTGCAGGGGTAGCTCAGAGGCTTGGTTAGGGTCCAGCTGTTCCAGGCGTGCAGGGGTAGCTCAGAGGCTTGGTTAGGGTCCAGCTGTTCCAGGCGTGCAGGGGTAGCTCAGAGGCTTGGTTAGGGTCCAGCTGTTCCAGGCGTGCAGGGGTAGCTCAGAGGCTTGGTTAGGGTCCAGCTGTTCCAGGCGTGCAGGGGTAGCTCAGAGGCTTGGTTAGGGTCCAGCTGTTCCAGGCGTGCAGGGGTAGCTCAGAGGCTTGGTTAGGGCCCAGCTGTTCCAGGCGTGCAGGGGTAGCTCAGAGGCTTGGTTAGGGCCCAGCTGTTCCAGGCGTGCAGGGGTAGCTCAGAGGCTTGGTTAGGGCCCAGCTGTTCCAGGCGTGCAGGGGTAGCTCAGAGGCTTGGTTAGGGCCCAGCTGTTCCAGGCGTGCAGGGGTAGCTCAGAGGCTTGGTTAGGGCCCAGCTGTTCCAGGCGTGCAGGGGTAGCTCAGAGGCTTGGTTAGGGCCCAGCTGTTCCAGGCGTGCAGGGGTAGCTCAGAGGCTTGGTTAGGGCCCAGCTGTTCCAGGCGTGCAGGGGTAGCTCAGAGGCTTGGTTAGGGCCCAGCTGTTCCAGGCGTGCAGGGGTAGCTCAGAGGCTTGGTTAGGGCCCAGCTGTTCCAGGCGTGCAGGGGTAGCTCAGAGGCTTGGTTAGGGCCCAGCTGTTCCAGGCGTGCAGGGGTAGCTCAGAGGCTTGGTTAGGGCCCAGCTGTTCCAGGCGTGCAGGGGTAGCTCAGAGGCTTGGTTAGGGTCCAGCTGTTCCAGGCGTGCAGGGGTAGCTCAGAGGCTTGGTTAGGGTCCAGCTGTTCCAGGCGTGCAGGGGTAGCTCAGAGGCTTGGTTAGGGTCCAGCTGTTCCAGGCGTGCAGGGGTAGCTCAGAGGCTTGGTTAGGGTCCAGCTGTTCCAGGCGTGCAGGGGTAGCTCAGAGGCTTGGTTAGGGTCCAGCTGTTCCAGGCGTGCAGGGGTAGCTCAGAGGCTTGGTTAGGGTCCAGCTGTTCCAGGCGTGCAGGGGTAGCTCAGAGGCTTGGTTAGGGTCCAGCTGTTCCAGGCGTGCAGGGGTAGCTCAGAGGCTTGGTTAGGGCCCAGCTGTTCCAGGCGTGCAGGGGTAGCTCAGAGGCTTGGTTAGGGCCCAGCTGTTCCAGGCGTGCAGGGGTAGCTCAGAGGCTTGGTTAGGGCCCAGCTGTTCCAGGCGTGCAGGGGTAGCTCAGAGGCTTGGTTAGGGCCCAGCTGTTCCAGGCGTGCAGGGGTAGCTCAGAGGCTTGGTTAGGGCCCAGCTGTTCCAGGCGTGCAGGGGTAGCTCAGAGGCTTGGTTAGGGCCCAGCTGTTCCAGGCGTGCAGGGGTAGCTCAGAGGCTTGGTTAGGGCCCAGCTGTTCCAGGCGTGCAGGGGTAGCTCAGAGGCTTGGTTAGGGCCCAGCTGTTCCAGGCGTGCAGGGGTAGCTCAGAGGCTTGGTTAGGGCCCAGCTGTTCCAGGCGTGCAGGGGTAGCTCAGAGGCTTGGTTAGGGCCCAGCTGTTCCAGGCGTGCAGGGGTAGCTCAGAGGCTTGGTTAGGGCCCAGCTGTTCCAGGCGTGCAGGGGTAGCTCAGAGGCTTGGTTAGGGTCCAGCTGTTCCAGGCGTGCAGGGGTAGCTCAGAGGCTTGGTTAGGGTCCAGCTGTTCCAGGCGTGCAGGGGTAGCTCAGAGGCTTGGTTAGGGTCCAGCTGTTCCAGGCGTGCAGGGGTAGCTCAGAGGCTTGGTTAGGGTCCAGCTGTTCCAGGCGTGCAGGGGTAGCTCAGAGGCTTGGTTAGGGTCCAGCTGTTCCAGGCGTGCAGGGGTAGCTCAGAGGCTTGGTTAGGGTCCAGCTGTTCCAGGCGTGCAGGGGTAGCTCAGAGGCTTGGTTAGGGTCCAGCTGTTCCAGGCGTGCAGGGGTAGCTCAGAGGCTTGGTTAGGGCCCAGCTGTTCCAGGCGTGCAGGGGTAGCTCAGAGGCTTGGTTAGGGCCCAGCTGTTCCAGGCGTGCAGGGGTAGCTCAGAGGCTTGGTTAGGGCCCAGCTGTTCCAGGCGTGCAGGGGTAGCTCAGAGGCTTGGTTAGGGCCCAGCTGTTCCAGGCGTGCAGGGGTAGCTCAGAGGCTTGGTTAGGGCCCAGCTGTTCCAGGCGTGCAGGGGTAGCTCAGAGGCTTGGTTAGGGCCCAGCTGTTCCAGGCGTGCAGGGGTAGCTCAGAGGCTTGGTTAGGGCCCAGCTGTTCCAGGCGTGCAGGGGTAGCTCAGAGGCTTGGTTAGGGCCCAGCTGTTCCAGGCGTGCAGGGGTAGCTCAGAGGCTTGGTTAGGGCCCAGCTGTTCCAGGCGTGCAGGGGTAGCTCAGAGGCTTGGTTAGGGCCCAGCTGTTCCAGGCGTGCAGGGGTAGCTCAGAGGCTTGGTTAGGGCCCAGCTGTTCCAGGCGTGCAGGGGTAGCTCAGAGGCTTGGTTAGGGTCCAGCTGTTCCAGGCGTGCAGGGGTAGCTCAGAGGCTTGGTTAGGGTCCAGCTGTTCCAGGCGTGCAGGGGTAGCTCAGAGGCTTGGTTAGGGTCCAGCTGTTCCAGGCGTGCAGGGGTAGCTCAGAGGCTTGGTTAGGGTCCAGCTGTTCCAGGCGTGCAGGGGTAGCTCAGAGGCTTGGTTAGGGTCCAGCTGTTCCAGGCGTGCAGGGGTAGCTCAGAGGCTTGGTTAGGGTCCAGCTGTTCCAGGCGTGCAGGGGTAGCTCAGAGGCTTGGTTAGGGTCCAGCTGTTCCAGGCGTGCAGGGGTAGCTCAGAGGCTTGGTTAGGGCCCAGCTGTTCCAGGCGTGCAGGGGTAGCTCAGAGGCTTGGTTAGGGCCCAGCTGTTCCAGGCGTGCAGGGGTAGCTCAGAGGCTTGGTTAGGGCCCAGCTGTTCCAGGCGTGCAGGGGTAGCTCAGAGGCTTGGTTAGGGCCCAGCTGTTCCAGGCGTGCAGGGGTAGCTCAGAGGCTTGGTTAGGGCCCAGCTGTTCCAGGCGTGCAGGGGTAGCTCAGAGGCTTGGTTAGGGCCCAGCTGTTCCAGGCGTGCAGGGGTAGCTCAGAGGCTTGGTTAGGGCCCAGCTGTTCCAGGCGTGCAGGGGTAGCTCAGAGGCTTGGTTAGGGCCCAGCTGTTCCAGGCGTGCAGGGGTAGCTCAGAGGCTTGGTTAGGGCCCAGCTGTTCCAGGCGTGCAGGGGTAGCTCAGAGGCTTGGTTAGGGCCCAGCTGTTCCAGGCGTGCAGGGGTAGCTCAGAGGCTTGGTTAGGGCCCAGCTGTTCCAGGCGTGCAGGGGTAGCTCAGAGGCTTGGTTAGGGTCCAGCTGTTCCAGGCGTGCAGGGGTAGCTCAGAGGCTTGGTTAGGGTCCAGCTGTTCCAGGCGTGCAGGGGTAGCTCAGAGGCTTGGTTAGGGTCCAGCTGTTCCAGGCGTGCAGGGGTAGCTCAGAGGCTTGGTTAGGGTCCAGCTGTTCCAGGCGTGCAGGGGTAGCTCAGAGGCTTGGTTAGGGTCCAGCTGTTCCAGGCGTGCAGGGGTAGCTCAGAGGCTTGGTTAGGGTCCAGCTGTTCCAGGCGTGCAGGGGTAGCTCAGAGGCTTGGTTAGGGTCCAGCTGTTCCAGGCGTGCAGGGGTAGCTCAGAGGCTTGGTTAGGGCCCAGCTGTTCCAGGCGTGCAGGGGTAGCTCAGAGGCTTGGTTAGGGCCCAGCTGTTCCAGGCGTGCAGGGGTAGCTCAGAGGCTTGGTTAGGGCCCAGCTGTTCCAGGCGTGCAGGGGTAGCTCAGAGGCTTGGTTAGGGCCCAGCTGTTCCAGGCGTGCAGGGGTAGCTCAGAGGCTTGGTTAGGGCCCAGCTGTTCCAGGCGTGCAGGGGTAGCTCAGAGGCTTGGTTAGGGCCCAGCTGTTCCAGGCGTGCAGGGGTAGCTCAGAGGCTTGGTTAGGGCCCAGCTGTTCCAGGCGTGCAGGGGTAGCTCAGAGGCTTGGTTAGGGCCCAGCTGTTCCAGGCGTGCAGGGGTAGCTCAGAGGCTTGGTTAGGGCCCAGCTGTTCCAGGCGTGCAGGGGTAGCTCAGAGGCTTGGTTAGGGCCCAGCTGTTCCAGGCGTGCAGGGGTAGCTCAGAGGCTTGGTTAGGGCCCAGCTGTTCCAGGCGTGCAGGGGTAGCTCAGAGGCTTGGTTAGGGTCCAGCTGTTCCAGGCGTGCAGGGGTAGCTCAGAGGCTTGGTTAGGGTCCAGCTGTTCCAGGCGTGCAGGGGTAGCTCAGAGGCTTGGTTAGGGTCCAGCTGTTCCAGGCGTGCAGGGGTAGCTCAGAGGCTTGGTTAGGGTCCAGCTGTTCCAGGCGTGCAGGGGTAGCTCAGAGGCTTGGTTAGGGTCCAGCTGGAAACATCACTTTATCTCCTTGTGCTTTATTGAGCAAATCAAGAGAGCAGCGGCCAGCGACCCTCGTAAGTTCTCCCCAGGGCTGGAGCATTCCGGGACTGGCCCAGCCTATCTCAGGGACATCATTCGAACATCGGTGGTTTTTCAAACATTACATCAGTTTACATTAGTGTTTCCAAAATGAAACACACATGAGGTCCCCTTCGGTCAAAAAGTCCCAGTAAATGATGTGACTTCCTGACGCCGCTCAGATGGAGTCACAGGAGAACGACTGTAGTCCCCGTGTGGACAGATGTGCCTGCTACATCGGTGGGCAGAGTTTGCTCTGAGAGCTGCTTTCAAAACTGATACCATTTGGGAACCAGCAGTTAGCGTAATGGCTATGTCGCTGGACTCCCACGTAGTCGACTGCGGTTCGCATCCCAGACCCGGTGGCTTAGAACTCACGCCACGGAACTCACGCCAGGGATCTTGCGTGCGTGCCCAAGATCCTGAGAGGAGAATGGAGGAGAAGGGATTGCAGCATGACCATCCCCTCTGGGGGGTGATTTCTCGCTTTCTGTCTTTCTGTCTCTCTCTGTCTGTCTGGCGAGCGCACGCGCCCTATAGCAAAAACCTCTCCAAAAAAAAAAAAGGAGAAAAAAAACCCCTGATACCATTTGTCTTCACAGACCTCGGAAGCTGCTTACTGCTTCCAACTACACCTACGGTTTTATTTTAGTATTTTAGTAATATTTGCTAATAGCTTAGATATTTCATTCACTCAACAAGTATTTACTGAGTGTGATTTTTCATTTTTATTTTTTGCTGTGGGGAACGAGTGCTTGTTGGCATGACACAGAGAGAGATGGAGAGAGAGGGGGAAAGTGAGAAGGCATCCCTCAGGGGCATGGCCATGCCACAATTCTCTCTCATCATTCTTCTCTGTGAGTTTTGGGCATGCACGCACACACACCCAACTTGATTTTCAGGCCTCCTTCTGTGGGACTTGGCCCACACAATCCGCCATGTGGGATCCAGCCACCTTAACCACCATGGCACTGGCTGGCCCTTGAGTGCATAAAACAGCAGATAAAAATCCTTGCCTTCACAGGGTTACATAAAATTTGTTTTAATCAGGACCAGCAGTTGGCATAATGGCTATGTCGCTGGACTCCCATGAAGTCGGCCGCAGTTCGAGTCCCAGACCCAGTGGCTTAAACTCACGCAAGGCGCGCGTGTGTGTGTGTCCAGGATCCTGAGAGGAGAATGGAGGAGAAGGGATTGCGGCGTGGCCATCCCCCCTGGGGGGTGATTTCTCACTTTCTGTCTCTCTGTCTCTCTCTGTCCTTCTGGTGAGCGCATGAACCCTATAGCAAAAGCCTGTTCTCCCCAAAATTGTTTTAATTAATGATACTAGTTCATGACTACAATTATGTTTTGAAATTGTGTGGGATTGTGATACTTCAGTTTAGAAGACAAGGCCAGCGAATTACATCGGGCATATTTTCTGGGAGGATCTTCGAGAACAAGGCTGAGAAGTTGGTATTTAGTTGTGAGGAAACAGGGAGTCCTTGAAGGTTTTCGATGGAGAACAGCACGTTAGCTGTGTGACCGTAACACGCGGTCGGCCTTCACGATGTTTTCTTGGTAATCTCGCAGGGTAGCTCTCTTACTGTACTTTTTCTCACTCGGTCACTTACCCCGGCTTGTCAGATCTCTGACAGCTCCAAATCAGAAAATACTGACGATGGCTTTAAACCGCCCATCCTCCGGAGGCCTGCAGGTGGCAGTGGTGAGCCAGCTATGAGGTTTGCAACTAGCTCCACCACAACCCAGCCCTGTGACCTGCAGAGGGCTGCCCTGATACCACACCTACCAGAGCACTCGCTCGGCTCCCATTCCTTACCCTTCTTTACGTCATTCACACCTCTCGTTACCAACTGACGTTACGTAATATTCTGTGACTCGCCTCTCTCTTCACTGGAATACAGTCTTGATCACGAGGACTTTGTTTTACTCATTGCATTGAACAGGCCTGGCAAATGTATTTTTATTTTAAAGAGATGTTGCTATAGGGAGCATGTGCTTGCCAGAGACAGAGAGAAAGAAAGTGAGGAATCGCCACCCCACCCCCCAGGGGGATGGCCATACCACAATCCCTTCTCCTCTATTCACCGCTCAAGATTTTGGGCATACACATCTATGCTCCTGGCATGAGTTTTAAGCCGCTGGGTCCAGGAGTTGAACCGTGGTCAACTATGTGGAAGTTCAGCAATGTAACCATTACACCATCTGCTAATCCCCTGGCAAAATTTTTTCACACAAAAAATAAATTTGTACTTTTGTCAGCTGGTGGCAGGGAGGTTAAGGACTGAATCTCACATGGCCAACTGCATGGTTCAAGACCCAGACCCAGTGGCTTGAAAAACACAGTGGGCACGTATGTGGTGGGCATGGTGGTTAAGGCGCTAGACTCCCACATGGGCAACTGTGGTTCGAACACTGGAACCAGAAGCTTGAAAATCATGCTTGGCATGTATGTATGTGTGTCCAAAATCCCAAGAGGAAGATGGAGGAGAAGGGATTGTAGGGTAGACATCTGTCCTGGGTAGTGATTTCTCACTTTCCCTCTTTCTCTCTGGTGAGTGCACACACCCTAAGGTAAAAACAAATGAACAAACAAAAAAAACGCAAAAGTCTTCCTTGATATAAAGTCTTCAATATGTTTTTACAAACACAAACATGCTAAAGAAATGACCTTCCTGCAGTCTGGCATTCCCTGAGGAACAGCATGGGGCAAGGGCGTAGTTACTGAGCAAACAGATGTTGGGGTGCATATTTGATTAAGTGACATGTAGGCTAATTCTACCTAGTTTCTAGGTCCGAGGTAGACAGAGTTTACCAGGTTAAGACAGTATGAGGAGGGGTGTCACGAAGGGGCCTTCCAGACTATGCTGAGATGAGCCTTAAGTATCTATAAAGTATCAATGGGGAAGAACCAGCAGTTGGCATAATGACTACGTCACTGGGCTCCCATGTAGTCGACCACAGTTCAAGTCCCGGGCCTGGTGGCTTAAACTCCAGCCAGGCGCGTGTGCGTGCGTGCCCAAGATCCTGAGAGGAGAACGAAGAAGAAGGAATTGTGGCGTGGCCGTGTGGCGTGGCCGTCCCCCATGGGGGGTGATTCTTACTTTCTGTCTCTCTCTCTCTGCCTTTCTGGCAAGCACATGTGCACATGTGCCCTAGCAAAAACCTCTCAAAAAAAAAAAAAATCAATGGGGAAATACACCTACTAAGGCATACAGGGCATGATCCACAGGAAATACTGCTATGTGAACATCAGGAAACTTTCTGACTCAGGGATGCATGATGAAGCAATTGGTTTCCTGCACCTTGGTAGTAAGAATTTCACCTGCGCTGTTCATAAAAGCTGAAACGCAGTGTTCTAAATTCTGCCTGATCTTTGTTTCTTTACGGACGAGCTGGTCCTCGCGAGTTCTGCAGGCGGGCTGTTGTTCAGTAACCTGCAGATCCAGTGGCCACCAACCAAGTATGGTTTACACTCTAGTCTTTCTTGCAAAATTTCAGTCAATATTTGGATTTTGACTTAGCCGGTTTTGCAAACCGTATCTTTGTTTACGAAGCACAGGTCACTGTTCTGCCACTCAAGGTAAAGCATACAACAGCGATCCACATTTGAAGAAGGCTGGAAGAGTGTCGCCTCCCGCGGACAAAGCGAGGGCCTTCCAAATGTCAATGACAGTTTAGCCTTGGTGCACACCATATTCTATAAGGATTTAACTCTGAGAAGACAAATGACAAGTACAATCACGTAGGGTAATAAGCTAACCCAAGGAGTCAGAATTTAAAACAAGAATCCAAATATCCCCTCCCTTTGTCCTCATCCAAGATCACAGGTTGAAGTCAATGCAGGCATTATGCGGAAGTGGACTGAGTGGTTCTGTTCATCTGATAACAGGTTCAACTCTTCCTCCTTCCCTTCTACTTTGGGAATGTGTACATTTTTTTCCTCCAAGGATAGTTGAGATGACAAAATTCCTTAAACAGGGGTCTGTCCTATGGCTAGGCTGGTACCTCTACTCAGAGGCTCCAAATTTTCCTCCTTTCCAGAACACAATCTTGTGACTGTAAGTCATCCCCTTCGTGTGTTTTTAAACCACTCTCATTGGCTCCTGCTTCTTTTCTGCTGGTCACATTTAACAGTGGAAGTTCTCTCAGAGGGCGAGAGATGACATCTGTGGACTTCATGAGGAGAGCCTAAGTCAACCAACTGGGAATTCGGTCACAGGGACCAATCGGGAGGCGAAGCACTTACAGCTAACACTGAGATTCCAAATTGTCTTTGGAGACAGGCTCAGAGCATTCTTGACTCTCAAGGTAGTATCAAAAAAAATGGCTGATTTCAGAGGTCAGCAGTTAGTGTAATGGCTATGTCACTGGACTCCTACGTAGTCGACCGCGGTTCGAGTCCTGGAGCCGGTGGCTTAAACTCACGCCGGGTGCGTGTGCGTGCGTGCCCAAGATCCCGAAAGGAGAATGGAGGAGAAGGGATTGTGGCGTGGTCATCCCCCCTGGCGGGGGGGG
>NW_006208529.1:209930-218326 GCF_000334495.1 Tupaia belangeri chinensis
TAGAGAAAAAACCTTCCAAAAAAAAAAAAAAAAAAAAAAGAAAGAAAGAAAGAAAAAAAAACCTGGCTGATTTCTGATCATCTTGGGCTCTGGATATCACCCCCAACTGGACAGCCCTTCTCTCTCTGGGTGCCCAATTGCTTGAGTTCCTAAGTCGACAGCACACTTTGGACACCTCTCTCCTGGGCCACATACTCCAACTGATAGATCTAATGAAACGTCAAAAAGTGAAGAAATTCAAAATGCAACCTGCAGGGCTGCCCTGACCCAAGACAGGAAGTTCACCTCGCTTTGCCCCATGTTGTTTTCTGTCTTTGATTTACATAAGTGAAACTAAAAGCACCTTGTCCATAGACTACCAAGAAGTTTCATTTTCACTTTTCCTGGGCTATTTTTAGACACAACAAATATCCTCCTAGACAACTTTGCTGCCCTTGCTGGGATATTTTTACTATTAGGTGGGGCTTGTTTTCAACATGCACACTGGAAATTCTCTCTCTGCAGATCTTGAGAAAGCCCAGTTGTGCAGTGGGGCAAACAATTTAGTTTAGGGCTCAAAGATGATTTACTTTCGGGAACCAGCAGTTAGCGTAATGGCTATGTCGCTGGACTCCCACGTAGTCGACCGCGGTTCGCGTCTCGGACCCGGTGGCTTAAATCTCACGCCGGGTGCGTGTGTGTGCGTGCCCAAGATCCCGAGAGGAGAATGGAGGAGAAGGGATTGCGGCGTGACCATCCCCCCTGGGGGGTGATTTCTCGCTTTCTGTCTCTATGTCTCTGTCTGTCTGGCGAGCACACGCGCCCTATAGCAAAAACCTCTCCAAAAAAAAAAAAAAAAAAAAAGATGATTTACTTTCGAAAAGAGGCATATTGCTGTCAGCGTTGATTTGAGCTTCCTTAAACCGCCCCGTGTATTTATCTTCCCTAAACTACTGACATGATTCCTCACGCTCTGTTGAATTTGAACTGAGCAGTCCGAATTCAAAAATTGCTTTCATCTGAAATTGGACTGACAATGCAAGCTAGTCGTAGCTAAAAGTGGTTTGAAAAAGACCATCAAAGATCGTCCAGTCAACTTTGTCTCTAACTCAGTTTACAGATCTAAATATGTATTCGTACAACCTTAACAATTATATATGTTAAAACCCTATTTTTTTAAATTCCATTCTAGGGACCAGCAGATGGCACAATGGTTGCGTAGCTGGACTCCCACGCAGTTGACTGCAGTTCGAATCCCAGACCTGGTGGCTTAAACCTCATGCAGGGTGCGCACGTGTGTGTGTGTCTGTGTGTGTGTGTGTGTGTGTGTGTGTGTGTGTGTGTGCGTGTGTGCCCAAGATCTGGAGAGGAGAGTGAAGGAGAAAGGATTGTAGCATGGCCATTCCCCCTGAGAGGTGATTTCTTGCTTTCTGTCTCTGTCTTTCTTGCAAGTGCGTACACCCTATAGCAAAAATCTCTCTCCAAAAAAAAAAAAAAAAAAAAAATCCAGGGACTGCAGTTAGCATAATGGCTATGTCACTGGACTCCCATGTAGTCGACCATGGTTCGAGTCCCGAACCCAGTGGCTTAAACTCACGCCGGGCACATGTGCACGCATGCCCAAAATCCTGAGAGGAGAATGGAGGAGAAGGGGTTGCCCTCCTGGGGGGTGATTTCTCACTTTCTGTCTCTCTGTCTCTCTCTGTTGATCTGGTGAGCACACGAGCCGTATAGCAAAAACCTCTAAAACACAAAAAAATCCATTCTATCAGTGAATAACTTGATTCTTAGCACTTTGTGTCTGAGCTTGGATTGAGAAGTGTTCATGATTACATTTATATTCATGGTTAAGAGCACAGTATTCGGACACAGGTTTGAGTTCCCGCTCTGCTATGGTGACCTTGTATATGTCACATGACCTCTGTAAGACGCTTTTATAAGAAGCAAATTATCATGTCTATGTCCAAGGCCTAAATTAGAAAATATAGGGACCAGCAGGAGGCATAGTGGTACTAGATTCCCACAGCAACTGTGGTTTGAGTCCCAGACTCTGCAGCTCAAAACTCACACTAGGCACATATGTGTGTGTGCCCAAACTCCCAAGAGAATGGAGAAGGGACTGTGGCCTGACTGTCCCCTCTGGCTGGGGTTAGGGGGTGATTTCTCACTTTCACTCTGTCTCTCTCTGTGTCTCCAGCAAGTGCACGTGCCCAATTGCAAAAATCTCTCTAAAAACAAAAAAGAAAAAAAAAAGTGAGAAAATATACAGAACAATTAAATTATAGCATGATAGCTAACAAAAAGAAGATGCTCCGGGACCAGCAGTTTGCGTAATGGCTATGTTGCTGGACTCCCATGTAGTCTACTGTGGTTCGAGTCCCGGACCCGGTGGCTTAAACTCATGCCGGGTGTGCATGCATGCGTGCCCAAGATCCCAAGAGGAGAATGGAGAAGAGATTGCGGTGGGGCCATCGCCCCAGGAGGTGATTTCTCACTCTCTGTCTCTGTCTCTCTCTGTCTTTCTGGTGAACGCATGTGCCCTATAGCAAAAACCTCTCCAAAAAAAAGGAAGCTACTCCAAGTTGGCAGTTCTTTCTATTATTCATTCAGGCCTCTATCAGTTGTCACCAGATCAGAAAGTCTTCTTCATCAATCAATTAACTCTACATAATCAAATTCAACTTCAGCAAATAATTTGGGAGACAAGATGAGCAAAACAGACAAAGGTCTCAATTAATGAACTGGTAGCATACATGACAACTATTAATAGTAGATATTCGTAGGGGCCAGCGGGTAGCATAGTGGTTAAGGAGCTGAACTCCCACGTGTTTGACTACAGTTCGAGTCCCAGATCTGGTTGTTTGAAAATCACATCAGGCACATGTGCATACTTGCCTCAAATCCCACGAGAATGGGGGAGAAGGGACTGCAGCATGGCCATCCCTGCAATAGAGAGATTTCTCACTTTCCCTCTCACTGTCTGTCTCTCTCCAGCAAGTGCCCATGCCCTATGGCATGCACCCTCTGACAAAAGCGACAACAAAAAAAGTAGATGCGGTATTTTGAAATCAGAACACGAGCAGCTCAATGATAAACAATTGGGAAATGAATTGAATAAACAAGCTCCTTTTCCTCAGTGTTAAATTAAATGATTATTTTGCTTAAAGATTACCCACGTTATTTTCTCGGGAAACAGCCTGGAAGTAGAAGACATTTGATTTAAGAAATATTCTTCTTTCCTGGAATTCACTAATCATTTATCAGCGAGAAAAAAGTGGCCCAAACATGGAAAGGAAACTAGTTAAATTTTAATACATTTCAGTGATTCTAGACAATGTGGGCACAACTCAGGCCACTACGAACTGTGGGCCATTTTCCTGAGTACATCTTGTCCAATATGGCTCTGGTTTAGGACCGAAGACTTGGCGAAAGCAAATCGTTTTCTCTAAAATCGTGATAACACGCATTCGATTCCAATACAAGTCGGTCAAAAACCAGGGATACAAGCACTCCACTTCTACAAGGAGCTAAGACGCATTTCTATTTTCATCGATGTGCTTATCAGTCTTGCCAGTATTGTACATTGATAGGCTGAGGAAACTTTATGAAGTTAAGAAGCTCAAAACTCAATCTGTGACCGTATGACTTATTCCTTCAATCCAACAAATGAGTATTTTATGGTTCTCAGCATAAAGAGCCACAATAGCAACACGCCATGTCTGAACACAGTCGTGTGACAGGAAGCACATGGCCAGGCAGGCCACGCAACTATCCCTGTTATCATTGGTTCTTTTATTGATGGGCTTAATCTAGGAAGAATTTCTACTTAAGGTAGAGAACCAGGTGCTCTCTCTTCTGGAGGACATTGCAGAACCGGACTGTGGCCAGTTGCGAGAGAGCATTCACTAGAGAAATCTCTGAGTAGCTGAAACAACAAAGACTGTTCAGGAACCTACCTACTAGTACCTCCTATAAGTCTATTTAACGAACTTCCTAGTTGTAGCAAATTTTATACTAAAAATAATTTAGGTAATTCATAAACCTCATGAACATTTTTTTAAAGAATTATTTATGGGACCAGTAGATGGCCTAATGGCTACATCGCTGGACTCCCATGTAGCTGACTGTAGTTCGAGTCCCAGACCCGATGGCTTAAACTCACGTCAGGAGCGTGTGCATGCATGCCCAAGATCCCAAGAGGAGAATAGAGGAGAAGGGATTGCGGTGTGGCCATCCCCCCTGAGGGGTGATTTCTCACTTTCTGTCTCTCTATCTCTCTCTGTCTTTCTGGCAAATGCATGTGCTCTATAGCAAAATCCTCTCCAAAAAAATTATTATTTATTGAACTTTATTTATTTACTTATTTATTTATTTTAATTTTGACCAGAGAAGGACAGAAAGAGAGAGGGAAAGTGAGAAAGCAAGACACCAGGTCTGGGACTTGAACTGCTGTTGGCATGTGGGAGTCCAGCCACCACACGGCCTACCAGGCCCAAACATTTACTTAACATTCTCTGTGAATCAGGCAACTTGTTTGACACACTGTCTCACTGAATCTTGGTAACAGTCTTGTCAAATAGTCTGTGTAAGTACTAATTTTATTTTACTGACATGGTTAAAGAAACCCGGAGAGGTTAAGTAACGCGTACTGAATGGCATGGCCGGTAAGTTGCAGAAGTGGGATTCAAACCCAGATAGCTAGACTCCAGAGCCCTTAACTGTGGACGTGTATGTTCTCTAGCTGACCTCTTCTCTCCTTACAGGCAGATGCAGTGCCTTGGCTATCTTTTATATCCAAATCAGAAACTAATCAGAGGCTTGATGGTGGTGCAGCGGTAGCTTGGGGCTCTGCAGCGGGCTGAGACCTCTACTGGGGGAGGGTCCCAGTGCACATCCGAGGTCTCCCAGAGTACAGGGGCACACACAGGTCCATGACCTGGGCTGACTGAGGCTGGGGGTGGGCCTTCACATCAAGACTCTGTCAGGGCTGCTGTCTCTCTGGTTCTCTGTCTCTCTTACTAGTGCAATAAAGGAATAAAATTTAATTAAAACAAATTTTTGGAGAGGTTTTTGCGATAGGACACATGTGCTCACCAGAAAGGCAGAGAGAGACAGAGAGACAGAAAACAAGAAATCACCCCCCCCACCCCCAGGTAGGATGGCCCTGCCACAATCCCTTCTCCTCCATTCTCCTCTCAGGATCTTGGGCATGCACGCACACACACCCGGCATGAGTTTAATCCACCGGGTCCAGGACTCGAACTGCGGCCGACCACATGGGAGTCCAACCACATAGCCATTATGCCATCTACTGGTTCCGTTAATTAAAAATTTTTAAACAAGCAAGAAATAGCTACTAGCACAACAAGGAAGTCATTGTGAATGAGTATATGCTTTAATTATATGTATTTAGTAGCCAAAATGTGCACACGTACATAATTCTAAAGATACAGCATGTATAGAGAAGACGAAGCCTTTGTTCCAACTTTGTCCTTCATCCTTCTCCATGGAGGCAACCAACTCAACTCACGCCATGGAGGGCTTACCGAGTGGTGAATGGTGTTGCGCTGGTGCCGAGGCCATGAAAATGAGGCTGCATGTGCGGAGGGGACCCTGCACGGCTGCACGTATGCAGCAGAGCCGCTGTCAATGCCAGCGCGAGGTAGAGCTGAGAGAAGGAAGCGCTGTCACTGAGACGTGGACTCCAGCTGACTTGATTAACAACTGATTAGTGAGGAGGTAAAGTACGAAAGAGCGCGACCTCCAATCAGCTGGCGACGTGGAGACGTGATGGCAGTAACTGAGAAGCCAGAAAGTGGAGCGACCAAGAAGAGGAAAAAAGACAGCAAACAGATTTTAATGTAGACACCGGTGGACACAGGGTGGATGCACTCCCGAGAGAGAGAGAGAGAGAGAGAGAATCTCTTATGGGGGACGGCCCCGCCCAATCCCGTCTCCTCCTTTTCTCCCTCCTTGAGGCATTCACAAACCTCAACTCTTGGTCTGGGACTAGAACCTGGCAGTTCCGTGTGGGAACCAGCTGCCGTAACCACCATGACATGCTGGCCTGGTTTTGATGCATACACTTGGTCATGATAATGATTATTTGTTGATCATGAACATTAATCTTTGATTTCACGTCCAAACACCAATGTGCCTCTGTAAAGGCTCAGAGTTAAGGTGTTGGTGTTTCTTTCAAACTAGATGTATGTCTCCCACTTGGAGGTTTCACCCAAAGCCACAGGACCCTTGGGAAGAAATGAAGGCTCACGAAGAACAGGGGCCCTGGTGAGAGTGGGGTGCAGATGGGAATGGCAGCCAGAGCATGAGGGCAGAGCCCCGCATCCCAGCTCACCCCTCTCTTCCAGCTGCAGTTTCCAGTCAGGCTGGCCCGAGGTGGGTCTTCCCAGCCCCCACCTCCTGCACCCGGGCTTTCCTCTGAGGTAGCTGTGATAGCTGGGGCCACAGGAGACAGAAAAGGGGTCCTGGATCTGCCCTGCTCCATGGCAGGTTCCTCCAAGCAAAGGGGATAGAGGGTCTTGAAGTCCAGGAGAACCAAGCATGCTGCCCATGGGGAGTGCGTGGGCAGGAATCTACTCTGGACTCATTCGTTCCTGGGAACCCTGGGCTGGGACACCGGGAAAGGTCCCCAAGGGCCACAGGTTAGACAATGAGGTTACGCCCTCCCTGAGCAGAGAAGGGCCGGGCAGCCGTCTAGGTTTGGGCAGAGGCCCAGCCAGGTCGGTCCCGGCGAGGTCAGAGGTGTTTGCGCTGCGGTGTGTCCTGGAAGAGGTTGCAGGGCGCTGCCCCCAGCCCTCCCTACTCCCGGCCACCGCTGATGCTCCACAGAGGTGATTGTAGGTCAGAGGAGAAGGGTGAACAGGGCCAAGAAGGAGGGGCCTAACCTGTGTGCAAAATCGGGGAATCTGACCCAGCGTGGGTGAGGGACCAGGCTGAGGCCCAGGGACTGACGGGAAAGACGTCCCCACCCTTCTGGGAAGGAGGTCCCGTGCTCGGCTCAGCCACTGGCAGTTCTGGCTGTCCCTGGAGCTTACATAAAGGGACAGTTGCAGCCCCAGAGGCCACAGCGCTGACAGTGCAGGGCTCGGAGCTCCGGGCAACCCAGACAACATGAGCTGGTCTTTGAGCCCTCGGAGCTTAATCCTCGGCCTCTGTGCTCTCGTGTCAACATGCCAGGCAGTAAGTGCTGTTCACAGACATGCTGTTTTACGTGGGAAGCTGACATGCAAGAGGATAAACTAGTGATATTTCTATATTTTTCTCCTCTAGTACATTGCTACCAGAGAAAACTGCTGCATCTTAGACGAAAGATTTGTAAGTAGTCTCTGTGTGTCTGGCTTCTTGTTTGAACTGCAGAAAGACATGGGCGTAGAAGCAATTCTCTCCAATACCATCTAAACTTTTCAAAAAAGAATCATTGGTTTAATTTTACGTATTATTAGTATATTTTTCATTTGACCAGAGAGAGGCAGAAAGGGACAGTGAAAAAGCAAGCCACTGAGTCCGAGACTCGGACTGCGGCCGGTCATGTTGGAAGTTGAGCACCTTACCCCCACTTTAAACATTCATAAAGCATCATCTAGCTTTGGCCTAGTTTTTATTTTTTTTTTTCTTGATCGCGGTTAAGCATCCCTTTCTGCGGAGATTCTCATTCCTTGTCCTGTTTTCAGGGTAGCTATTGCCCAACCACCTGCGGCATCTCAGACTTCCTGAATGATTACCAAGACAAAGTGAACAAGGAGCTAACAGCCTTGGAAGACATCCTGACCGAAGCTGAAAACAAGACAACAGAAGCCAAGGAGCTGGTCAAAGCAATCCAAGTCGTCTATAATCCCGACGGGCCGTCCAAGCCAAGTGAGACACTCGGCCCCGCAGACCGAGCCCGGCTCGCCGGTGACACCCTTTTGCTGTGGTCGTGGTCATTCCGTTCGCTTACGTCTTTCTCTGTCTCCGATCTCGTATTGCAGATATGATAGAAAGCGCCACTCAGAGTTCCAAAAAAATGGTAGAAGATATCATGAAATACGAAGCAATGATTTTGACACACGAGTCAAGTATCCGGTAAGCAGTTGTGTTTTAACTCGCTCGCCACGATGGATTAAGTCTTTGTTCACTATTTCACACTTTAGTGGAAGTTGTCTTTTACGTTTTCCCCCATTTACCCTATCTAACTGGCATCGTGCTTATCTTGAAAATTAGTGGCTTTTTGGTGCAATGCGAATGGTGCTGGATAATTACTGCTTTTCTAAAAAAAAATATATTTATTATCATTATTCTTCAATTTTGACCAGAGAGAGACAGGCAGAGAGAGAGGGAGAGTGAGAAAGCAAGCCGCCAGGTCCGGGACTTGAACCATGGTGGGCCATGTGGGAGTCCAGCACCTCAACCACCGCACC
>NW_006208529.1:219034-223666 GCF_000334495.1 Tupaia belangeri chinensis
CCCCCCCCCCCAACTGTAGACTGAAGCCCTTAAGCAGAGCCTTAGGAGACCCATGGGTGAGAGGGGTAATGCTTCGGGACCTGTGGAGAGACCCTGCCTTGTACAGGTCAGGAGCTGCTCTGCTAACCCGGCTCCCTGTAGATCCTTATCCGCGGCCCTCCTGCATAAGATAAAAGTCAGGAGCGTTTACAATGACATTCGTTTTTTGACAAGGACTTTGTGCTCAGAGTTGAGCCCACGAGTCCCATTCTAGCTGCAGAGACTTTGCCAAGATGGTGCTCCTGTGCTCATTGATTTTCTTTGTCTTTTTCAAAACGCTTGGAATGTTAAGTCAGCTCAATTTAGTAACCTTGGTTTACAAGTTTTCCAAGAAGGAAGTATTTTATCAGGAAGTAATTCTTGGGAAAATAAGGCAGTATTTAAAAAAAAAAAATTATTCTCCTGCGAGGAATACCTGTTTTCTATGATGGCATTGTTCTGTTGGTAGGTTTTTGCAGGACATTTATAACTCGAATAATCAGAAGATTGCTAACCTGAAACAGAAGGTAGCCCAGCTCGAAGCCAAGTGCCAGGAGCCCTGTAAAGACACCGTGCAGATAGAGGACACGACTGGGAAAGGTGGGTGAGAGGTCTCTGTCGGGTTTACGTTCATCCAAGCAAATACCCAAAGAGATCATACGTACTGGCGAGTGTAGGAATAATCTAGAAAGTGTCTAGTCGTTCACCCTAAGGAGTCCCCTTGACTGACTACGCTTTTCTCAAATAGCTAAAAGCAGTTTGAAAGGTGAGCCAGCAGGTGGCATGTAGGTTAAGGCTGGTAGATCCCACATGACCAACTGTGCAGTTCAAATCCCAGACCCAGACCCAGTGACTTGAAAAACATGCCAGGTTCACTTTTGCATGCCCCCCAAATCCCAAGAGAATAGAAGAGAAGGGATTGCTGTATGGTCATTCTCCCTGGTGTGGTGCTTTCTCCACCCCACCCCCCTTCACCTCTCTTTCTGTGTCTCTCTTCAGGCAGTATGTGTGCCATATGGCCACCTAAAAATAATAGTAATAATAAAATTTTTGAAATGGAAAGGGATGACCATATGAAAAATAAGCAACTAGTCCCTTGGGAAATGCACCGTTTAAACCATGTGAAAAGCTCATTTTCAAAGCCAGCACAGTTTTACGAACCATATGAAAAGTAAGCAACTAGTCCTTGGGAAATGCACCGTTTAAACCACGTCGAAAGCTCATTTTCAAAGCCAGCACAGTTTTACCGAGATTTCGAATCCTAGTACAAGCCTTTTCTTCTCCTTCTTCAGATTGCCAAGACATTGCCAATAAGGGAGCCAAGCAGAGTGGGCTTTACTTCATCAAACCACTGAAGGCCAAGCAGCAGTTCTTAGTCTACTGCGAGATCGACTCCAACGGAAACGGGTGGACCGTGCTCCAGAAGGTAGTTTCCCTCACCACGCGTGTGCAATGCCTGCTGTCTCTGCCATTTTTCAGATCCTTGACTAAGCACCTTGTGAACATTAACCCACTGACCCCTCACAATAGCCCGACGAGGGAGGTGCTGTTATGACACAGAGGAGGCACCGCTTGCCCCAGAGCAAGTGATTGATAACACACAGTTAAGATGGAGTCCAGGCAGCCTGGATATAGTCCTGGCCCTGCTGTTGGACTTACCAAAGGCACAGAACACAGCACCATAGTGACAGAGATCTAGGAGGGACCTCTCCCACCCAGTAGATCAAGACCTAAGACTTCCCATTGCAAGAACATGAAGCTTCCCAGAGGGGACAGGTCTACTGCTCCATAAGGGCCTTTGTTTGCTTTGAGCTAGAGCACGTACCGCAGACACTGTGAGTTACAACCACTCCTGAGGGGCACTCAGAGGAGGGTGAGTGATGGAAGCATTGGCTGGTAGACACGGACCGAGCAGTGGGCTTTCCATTTCACCACGAGTAAAAGAATCAAAAACATCAAGCTTGCGTTCTAAAGTCCTTAGGAGTCTTTTCAATATCACCCCTGAAGTAGAATTCACCACATGCCCAGCACACTTTGCATATAACCCTCATCACAAACCCCAAAAGTAAGCACAGTTGTTCTGTGATATTTGATAGATGAGGAGACTGAGGCAGTTTGCACAGGGTCACCTCGATAGTAGTTGTTAGAATCATGCTCTCCAAATGTCCTAACATTTTCAGTCCTGCACCGATAAATCATTCACCGCTGTTACCCTTTAAATGTGTCATTAGAGACTTGATGGCAGTTTGGATTTCAAGAAAAACTGGATTCAATATAAAGAAGGATTTGGGCATCTGTCTCCTACTGGCACCACGGAGTTTTGGCTGGGAAATGAGAAGATTCATTTGATCAGCACGCAGTCTGCAATCCCGTATGCACTAAGAGTGCAGCTGAAAGACTGGAATGGCAGAACCAGGTACTGCTCGGGAAGGACTCCTCTAAGATTTTCTTACATCATCCCCAGCTTGCATTTTCACCTACCAAAAGACCAATGGCGAAGACAGCCTGGCAATTGTCAAGGGCATAGCCAATCATTTTCCCAGGAGTCAGTTTGGTTCTTGGGCAGTCCAAAAGAAGTAGTTCTATCCCAGATGGAACTGAGCGTATTGCTATAACCTTCCTATCTGGAACCATTCAGAAGGATAGCTAATTACTGACATGTTACTATATACCAGTAATTGAGCATTACATTGTAATTTAAGCTGCATGACTATTTCGTGAGGCAGGTCTAACTATTAATCCCTCTTCAGATTAACCACATTGCTGGTAAGTGGGAGAGGTAGGACTTGAACTCAGATAGTTTGATGCTAGAGCCTGCCTTCTGAATAACTATCTTGGCTGAAAAGTGAACCCAGCTTTCTCATGTCCTAGGGCTCTCATTACCATAAATTCTGTCAAACCATGGGTTAAATCAGCTAAATTAAATTAAATCAACTAGCTCATTTGGTGACCTAGAGCCCCTTCCAGGCTCAGACATACCTAGGAGCTTTGAGCATTGTATACCCAACTAAAATGCAGAAAAACATTCAACCCTTTTGTTACGTTTATGAAATAATGACGTATATTCTGTCTTCAAACACATGGGGTTTTTTTCTTCATGTGTTTGCTTTTCAGTTTTTGTGGTTTTAGCCCAGAAAGTACATAGTCAGTACACCTTTTCCTATGAGATTGTCTCTCATTTCGCAAATACTAGAGAATAGAGAATAACTCAGTATTTTCTGGAAATCCCTGCTTCTTCACCATGGTCCGTTTCCCCCTCCACTCCGTAGCATCATGGGCTTCTCACAGATATTTCCAGGAGAGGCTCACTCCTCCAGCTTGCATTTGGGAACCATGCAGTCCCGGCCTCATGCCTGTTGGGCCCTGGAAGTCCTCCCTCTGGCCACTACTACACTACCGGGAAGAAAAACCCCTTTAGGACATCAACCCTTCAGGGCTATGAGTGGTTAATGGAGCCACATATCCTTCAAGTTTAGTGCATTCATTACTGATCAGTCACTGTCAGATAATTACTGTATTCCACGTCAATGTTACGACATTCAGGTAAACATGGAAAATGAGAAATTAGGTTCATCCGCACGTCTTGACTGGCTCTTAGCAAAAAGCATTCCAAAGGCTAAGTCTTTAGTTTTCACGGGGAGGTGGTGAAGGCTTCTAGACCCACCCGGGGTGGTGTTGAAGAGCTCTGGACTGGGCCACATATCCGTGACCTCGTGACAGATTTGTGGAAAACCACCCCATGAGCACATTTGGGCCTTAAGAGGCAGAGTGAAAATTTCCAAGCGACTCTCTTACGGAAAAGGGAGCCCACCTGAGATCCCAAAGGAGGCTCCGGCTCTGATGTCTCTGTTCCCTTTGTCGTAGTACTGCGGACTATGCCACGTTCAAGGTGGGAGCTGAGGCTGACAAATACCGCCTGACGTATGCCTACTTCATCGGTGGAGATGCCGGAGACGCCTTCGATGGTTTTGATTTTGGGGATGATCCTAGTGACAAGTTCTTTACATCCCACAATGGCATGCAGTTCAGTACCTGGGACAATGATAATGACAAGTTTGAAGGCAACTGTGCTGAACAGGATGGGTCTGGCTGGTGGATGAACAAGTGTCATGCTGGCCACCTCAATGGAGTTTATTACCAAGGTAAGGCGTTGTTTCTGAGACTCCAAACTAGTGTGTTATATGTGTTTTTCAATGAAAGAGGCTAAGTAGATACGCAGAAATGAGAAAGAATTAGTAAAACTAGTAGGGCTTTTGTCATACAGTTCTTTATTTGAAACTCAAATTGGATAATACCAAGCTTATGCCTAAGATTGGCCCTTCTAGAAGAAATCTCATGCTGGAAATTAGCCAGCGGTTTTTCTTTGTGCTGGAAGACTTTGGGTCATGGTATTTCTCCAGATATGCCATAAGGAGCCCGACTCAGTATCCCACAAGCTATGCATCAGATAGAACCAGCGAGCAGTGAGCTGGTGTTGGCATGGCATGCCATAAGGAGCCCGACTCAGTGTCCCACAAGCTATGCGTGAGATATAACCAGCGAGCAGTGAGCTGGTGTTGGCATGGATGGGATACACAGCAGGAGGCCCTGGGGAGGGCAGGGGTCATGAGCGCT
>NW_006208529.1:223788-237317 GCF_000334495.1 Tupaia belangeri chinensis
GCATAACCGCCCCTGCCACAAAGGAATCCATTTAGAAGCCTCTAATACAGATGCTCTTCTCATCTACTGATGAGCATGCTCCCCTCCCGAGGGCATTATCCTAGTCAATAGCCAATTTGGAATTCTCTCAAAGATGAATGTTTTAATGTTTTTGATTTTCATAAAATTTTTGAACTGGAGAAACGTAACTTTACCATTGCACCAATAAGCCATGTGATTAGGAGAAACTCTCAAGAGAGGTGCTTGGTCCACATGAACCAGGGGTGTTGCATTGATAGCTTCAGCTATGCTCCGGTGTTGGACTCAGGCAAATTCCTTACAAAATTAGGTGGGATGTGCTGCCTAGGCGCACAGAGAGGCCAACTCAGCCTAGCCTCTAGTTTATAATGCAGATGTAAATTTCTAAACTGCCACGTACTTTATTAATTAACCAGTAAGTGTATTTGCAGATAATCGGAACCACCTGATCAGGAATCTGTGGCTCCTGCCATTCTAATCTGCCCGAGGAAAGACAGTCCATAATAGCTAGTCCAATGTGGCTCAGTTTAGGGCGAGAGGGCAAATGGGAAACTTTGGGGGTTCGTAGTGAATGATTTTCAAGTATGAATGTCACCTTGGAGCACCACTCAGATGGAAGGGCTTTTAACAATACATGTATATTAGTTATAAATCAAGATTCTAGACATCTTTAGGGCTTTCCCCCCCCCCCACCCACATAATAGATAGCACTTGAAATTCACTGTAACTGGCAGTGAACTTCGTGGTAGAGAATTCTTGATAGGCTTTCTGAGGTGAGGAAGTTCAAGACCAGTGACGTGTCCATCTGCAACTCGTTTTAGGTGGCACCTACTCGAAAGCATCTACTCCTAATGGCTATGATAACGGCATTATTTGGGCCACTTGGAAATCCCGGTGGTATTCCCTGAAGGAAACCACCATGAAGATAATTCCATTCAACAGACTCACCATTGGAGACGGACAGCAGTTTCACATGGGAGGAGCCAAAAAGGTCAGCCTAGAGCACCACGGGGAAATTGAAGATGACTAAGTAGCTCTGCACCCGGGGGTGGGGGTGGGGAGGTTGTCGGGGACTGTTAGTTTTTGTTGACCCACAAAGTTTCCAAAATTTTGTGCAAGTTAGTTCCTATTTTCTTTTAACCTATTTATCATTTAAGTCTTCTATTCAGGATAGTTAGCCTTTTATGAAAATTAAACACCCCTTTGGATTATACAAGGGGTCTTCTAAAGGTTACTGCAAAGTGCATATTATTTAAAAAACTGCATGGATCGCGACATTTTGTTGCATCAACATAAACTTCTACTTTATACTGTGTCATTTCCAAATGTCTAAAATCAGAGTTTTTTAAAATGTACTAAGTTGAGAAGCTAGCATTCTGACTTAAGGGCTTTCCCCCCCCCCACCCACATAATAGATAGCACTTGAAATTCACTGTAACTGGCAGTGAACTTCGTGGTAGAGAATTCTTGATAGGCTTTCTGAGGTGAGGAAGTTCAAGACCAGTGACGTGTCCATCTGCAACTCGTTTTAGGTGGCACCTACTCGAAAGCATCTACTCCTAATGGCTATGATAACGGCATTATTTGGGCCACTTGGAAATCCCGGTGGTATTCCCTGAAGGAAACCACCATGAAGATAATTCCATTCAACAGACTCACCATTGGAGACGGACAGCAGTTTCACATGGGAGGAGCCAAAAAGGTCAGCCTAGAGCACCACGGGGAAATTGAAGATGACTAAGTAGCTCTGCACCCGGGGGTGGGGGTGGGGAGGTTGTCGGGGACTGTTAGTTTTTGTTGACCCACAAAGTTTCCAAAATTTTGTGCAAGTTAGTTCCTATTTTCTTTTAACCTATTTATCATTTAAGTCTTCTATTCAGGATAGTTAGCCTTTTATGAAAATTAAACACCCCTTTGGATTATACAAGGGGTCTTCTAAAGGTTACTGCAAAGTGCATATTATTTAAAAAACTGCATGGATCGCGACATTTTGTTGCATCAACATAAACTTCTACTTTATACTGTGTCATTTCCAAATGTCTAAAATCAGAGTTTTTTAAAATGTACTAAGTTGAGAAGCTAGCATTCTGACTTACCCCCTAAGTACATAATAGCAAAGGTATTGTCATTTTTTTTTCATTTTTTAATGATCACTTGTCATTTTTATCTTGGCAATTATTTTGTTTTTATTAGAACTTACATGTTTTAGTACATTTAGTACTGATAAAATAGGAGAAAGTTTGAGTTTCAAATGCCTATGTATTTTTTGCATGTTTCTTACCTCTAAGATATTCATGACTAATTTTTTTAAACAGATAGAATTATGTCTTTTTAATGTGCTTTTTTTGTTTTGTTTTGTTTTGTTATGTATTCATAGGTTGCAGACGTTTAACAGACCGTTTCAAAAGTGATTTGATTTTTTTTAATGGACTTTATCTGAACAGAGAAATATGCTATTTTTCCTATGGGACAATGGACTTCCAAAACTTCACTTCATTTTAAAGTAAAAAGAGCCCATGTTGAAAACTCCACTAACAGTTTTATGCTGGTGATAATTTATCTTCGTGCATTTCAATAAACATTTTGTTTCCTAAGGCTAGTCCCATGGTACCTTTTCTTGATCACGCACCACCATCACTTTTTTTTTAATTTGGTTTTGAATTTATCTTGTCTTAGGATGACATAATTTACAAATCTATGCTGATGGTATATCACCTCTAATTTAATCCTTCTAATTCATTGGCAAAAGCACCGTTACCAGTCACACACATACAGTAGTTATTAAGTTTCTATGGGGTTTCGAACAGTTGTCTAAAGACAATCCTGAAATATAACTTAGCCTGACTTAGACGATAGAACTCAAAGGTAAAATTTAACTTGCTACTAAATCTTGTCCCACGGACTTTTAAAACTATCTGACCTTCTAAAGTGTTACATATTCTTTATTCGATAGCACACGCAAACCACATTACAATGCCTTTTTAAAAATTATGTATTTTTAACTTCATTTATTATTTATTTTTCATTTGACCAGAGAGGAGCAGAGAGAGAGAGAGAGAGAAGTGAGAAAGCAAGCCACCAGGTCTGGTACTTGAACCATGGTCAGCCATGTGGAAGTCCAGTGCTCTTAACCACCACACCACCTGCTGGCCCTAAAATGTCTTTCAATAGGTAAAAGGCAGTGTATTCGGTACAGGAAATTCTAATTAGATTGGCACAGTTATAACCAAATACATAAAGTAGACATCACTACCTTATCCTCAGCCCTTGCCCTTTAGTGAGTTAATGAACAGAAATTAAAACACAGGTGAATCTGCTTGGTTTTGAGAAGTGAAGGGATTTCTCCAGCATTTATATATTCATATAACCAGATACACATAAGCCTAAATTAAAAAAAAAAAAAAGAACTATCTTCAGTAGGTTTGAGATGGCATGATCTGAGTTCTGGTGTAGGAGATTAAAATGTGGTACACTTTAAAAAAAGGTGAGACATTCCTGTTTTGTCATAAATAAGGCAGTGGCCACCTATTACTCATTAGTCGCTTTTTTGAATAAGCTATCAACTCTGCTCTTTCTGACTTCTCCTCTTCTCTTCTCTTCTCCTCTTCTCTTCTCTTCTCCTCTCCTCTTCTCTTCTCTTCTCTTCTCTTCTCTTCTCTTCTCTTCTCTTCTCTTCTCTTCTCTTCTCTTCTCTTCTCTTCTCTTCTCTTCTCTTCTCTTCTCTTCTCTTCTCTTCTCTTCTCTTCTCTTCTCTTCTCTTCTCTTCTCTTCTCTTCTCTTCTCTTCTCTTCTCTTCTCTTCTCTTCTCTTCTCTTCTCTTCTCTTCTCTTCTCTTCTTTCTCTTCTCTTCTTTTCTCTTCTCTTCTCTTCTTTTTCTTCTTCTCTTTTCTCTTTTCTTTTCTCCTCCTCCTCTTCTTCTTCCTCTTCTTTTTCTTTTCTTTTTTTAGAGATATTTTTTTGCTTTAGAGCATGTGCACTCACCAGAGACACAGAGCAACAAAGTGAGGAATCACCACCCAGGGAGAATGGCCATGCTGCAATCCCTTCTCACCACCCAAAGGGAATGACCATGTCACAATCGCTTCTCCTCTATTCTCCTCTTGGGATTTTGGGCATACATGCACGTGCACCTGGTGTAAGTTTTAAGCCTCTGGGTCCAGGACTCAAACCACGGTCATCTACATGGGAGTCCAGCAACATAGCCATTACGCCATCTCCTGGTCCCTTTCTGACTTCTTTTTAATGCCAGCGAAGGTCGTTTTTGTTCCAGGGATGTACTTGATGGGATTTCCATCCACATATCCTCTCCCCAGGGGATGCCTTTGTTCTGGTTGGCATCTGTGTAAGAGAATCCAGGGGCCTGACCTGTCTTCTGCCCCCATAGACCACGGAGATTGGGCCAGTCTTGTGCTTGCCTTCCTTTCCTATGGGAGGCACTGGGCACACTTCTGAACAAAAATCTTCTTGCCTTTCTCAGTATCACCCATTTTTAAATCTCTCTTGTCGCTCGGGACACTAGGGTTCCTGCTCAGAAGTTGGACATCCCTCTCTCTTGAAAACCATCACGTTTTTGGGCCTTCCTGTAACCCGGTGGTTCAGGGAGCTGGATCCCAGTGGCTCCAGCACTGGACTCAGAGTGTGGTTTGAATCCTGGACCTGGTGCCTTGAAAACAAAACAAAACATGCAGAGCGCACATGCATGCATGCCACAGTCCTGACGGGAGGAAGAGGTGGAGGAGAAGGGATTGCGGTGTGACCATGCCCCATAGGACTGGTGCTTTCTCCCTTTCCCTCTCTCTCTCTCTCTCTCCCTCTCTCTCTCTCTCCCTTTCTCTCGCTCTCTCTCTCTGGCAAGTGCACATACATTCTAGCAAAATAAAAACAAAACACAAAAACAAAAACAAAGCATTACCTCTCACCAATTTAGAAACCACAGCTGGACAAACTAAAGGTGACGGTGGGGGCTAGGCCCATAGTCTTAGTAGTTAAGGGAGCCGGATCCCATATGGCCTACCACAGTTCAAATCCTGGGCCTGGCAGCTTAAAAAACATTCCAGGCTTGTGTGCATGCATGCCCAAAATCCTGATGAAGAAAGGGAGAAGAGAATGCAGCATGACCATGCTCCCAGGGGGAGTGATTTCTCCCTCTCTATCTCTCTGTCTCTCTCTGGTGAGCGCATCTGCCCCCTGGCAATTAAAAACAAAACAATAAGATAATGGTACCTAAATTGTGACTGGAGACAGAACGTTGCTTGGAGAGTTCCCGAGCAGAAGCTCTTAGCCCCACCCACCAATGGTCAGACAGGTCACTCTGAGATGGCCACTCGGGACAGAGATCTTTGGGCAGCAGTCCATCCCCTCTCTCCCCGGTGAGCCACGGGGTACACAGAAGGGGCTGGCAGGTTCAGTGGCCTGAGTCTGGGGATCACCAACATTCCGAAGAGTAGCTGTATCTCCGTAACTTGGCAGAAGGTGGGCAGTGTAGAGGAATCGACTAACTTTAAGAGGAGCAGATCTGGTTGTTCTGATGTTCTGAGCTATGGCTTTGGATTCTCTTCCTTTCCACAGCTTTTTAATTTTTTTTTATTATTATTTTTAAGTTTGGTGTAGGGCTCACGCACTAACTGAAGTGAGAGAAAGAGAGAGAGAGAGAGAAAAGAGCAAAAGTGAGGAATCCCCTCCAGAGTTGATGGCCAGGCCACAAACTCTTCTCCACTCTCCTCTCAGGATTTTGGGAACCCACACACGGGCCTGGCATGTCTTTCAAGCTGCTAGGTCCATGACTCGAACCATTGCAGTCAGCCATGTGTGATCCAGCTGCCACAACCACCTCGCCACTGGCTCACCCCACAGATTCTTAATCTTTTCACTCATTGTTCTCCTGAGTTGGAAGTACCTTATTAAGGGGCCAGCAGTTGGAAGTGTTGTGGTCAAATCAGTGAGAAATAAGACATCCAGACAAGGCCAGCTATCTGGAGTTTTATTGCCAGTGGCTTTCGGGAGAACTCATGTCTTTCAAAGATCCTGCAGCCCAGAGTGAAAGGAAAGGGGTGCTTACAAAGGCAAAAATCACAGTCACTCCCAAGTGCACGTGGTGATTGCAACAGAAGATGAGGAGGGGGCGAAGAGGAAAGGGAGTGGGGTTCCCACGCAAAAGCAGTTACAGAAGCCGAATTGAGAAGGTTAATCATTTCTTTTTTTTTTTTTTTGGAGAGGTTTTTGCCATAGGGCGCGTGCACTTGCCAGACAGAGCGAGACAGAGAGACAGAAAGTGAGAAATCACCTCCCAGGGTGGATGGCCTCACCGCAATCCCTTCTCCTCCATTCTCCTCTTGGGATCTTGGGTGTGCATGCACATGCATCTGGCGTGAGTTTTAAGCCACCGGGTCCAGGACGTGAACCGTGGTCGGCTACATGGGAGTCCAGCGACGTAGCCCTTACGCTAACTGCTGGTCCCAAGGTTAATAATTTCTAAGGGCACTCTCCAGACCTTTGTTTAATGGTCCCATGGCTCTGGGCAGGGGTCTGGTGATGGTAGTTACATTGCTAAGGGACATCTAAACAAAAAGGTGTCAGGCTCGTTAGCAAAGATAGTGAGACTATTAGTCACTGTTTACTCTGGGCAGGAGGAAGCGAGTCTACCGTAAAGTTCAAAGATGGGGGGCTTCTGCTTCATTCCCCACTGGTTTTAGGAAAATGAATCAAATCATTGTTTCATCCATGGATGGTGGCTGGTATCTTCACAAGCAACTTTTCTACACCCTGGGAGGGTAAGGAGCCTCTGTATTTGTACATAGGGGTCTAGATGTTTAGTCTGAGGCGCATCTCATCCTGATGCTCCCAACACTATGGATTCACAATCCCAGTAAGGGCGGGAGTAGTCATTATTAATAAGACAGTAAGTATTCTTTTCTGCTGGCTGGGACAAAGATGAAATTCCCCTGTTGAAGACCCTTCCCCTCCTCATGAAAAATCCAGACAAGCCCAACTAAAGACTCCCCATTGTTGGAAATGTGGAGAGGTCTCGAATAGACCACAGAGGTCTATCCAGAGAGTAAGGGGTTCCCTGGTTGAGGTCATGTTATTTAGTTTTCTCCCATCTCCATTCCAGATTCCCTGTGACCAATATGACCATCCTGTCCCTCCAGTCCTCCCCACACATTGGGTGACAAGGAAAGAGGTCAGGAGACATGAGAAAGTCTTAGCTTGAGAGGATCCTGGGAGTTCTGGATCTGCCATGTCAACTGTTCCACCTATATTCGAGAGTGGTGCAGCCAGACCAGGCTGACCTTGAGGACAGTCGGAGTGGTGAGGATGGCGGCGTAGGGTCCCTTCTAGGTTGGAGTCAGTCCCTGGGTTGTAAATTTCTTGAGCTACACTGAGCCTCCCAGTTGGAATGGATGGCCAGGGTCCAAGGTGGGGATGGGAAGGGCGGCTCAAACACTGCCGTGAATGGCCTTGTCGGTGGAGTCAAGGGCCTGTATAAGCTTGAGTAAAGTATGGTTATGGAATTCCGCCTTCGTCTTCTCTCTCAGTCTCAGGAGAGATGGAGGTCTCCTAAGCACGGTTTCGGAAGGGGGAAATCCCTCCGGGTATGGAGTGCACAAGGCCATCTAGATTAGGCACACAGCATTTTCCTCTCACCAGCTCAGTAAGCTTTGTTTTTCCCAGGTGAGTAATTTGGTTTATTTGATCTATGATGACTTGCCCAAGGGCCTTGGGGACTATGGGCCTGCCACCTGGTACCAGCAGCCATCCTCCAGGCCCTCCAGTCGCCGACTGTGTGTGGGCCGGTTACTCCTCCTCCTGCGTGTAGGAGGGCAAGGGTGGGAGGACCAAATCCAGGGCGGCTACGAGAACTTTTAGTTGCTGGTTCAGTCCCTGCTCCTGCTCGGTCTCATCATTTCCTCTCTCGCCTCATTGTCGGCCAAACTGTTTACTACAATCCTCCCACTTTTTTATGAGTATTCTTTCAGAAATAACCTTAATCTCTAAATTAGACAGAAATAAATCTTAGTCACTTTAAAGGTTATTTCTTTCAGAAATAACCTTAATCTCTGAATTAGACAGAAATAAATCTTAGTCACTTTAAAGGTTACCTGAGGCTTATCCAGTGAGATTGTCAGATGTCCAAGAGAATGTCCAGGCCATTGGGGTCTTGGGTCTCATCAATCCTCAATTTTATTTATTTTTTAAAGAATTATTTTTATTTAACTTTATTTATTTATTTATTTATTTATGATTTGACTAGAGAGGGACAGAGTGAGAAAGAGAGGGAAGTGAGAAAGCAAGCCACCAGGTCCAGCACTCAAACTGCAGTTGGCCGTGTGGGAGTCCAGCACCCGTAACCACCACGCCACCTGCTGGCCCCCAGTCCTCAATTTTAAAGACCAGCACGGACTTTAGAAGTCCTGAGCTCCCTTCAGAACTCGGTGCATTCTGACTCTAGTGACCAACTCCACATTGGGGACACGTTATGGGCAAGGCCATGCCAGTGCCAGGGCTGCCTGCATTAGAAACGGAGTTTCTTCCAAGGTAGAGACTCTGGTCTGGGCTCTTTCCAGATCCTGCCCTTGAAGAAGCTCCCAGCCTACAGAATGACTACTGGGCGCTGTTTAAGGGAGCATTACATCAAAGATTGAGGGGCTCGCCAATGTGTTACAACATTTTTTGAGTCATTTGAGAACTTTTTTACATCTGTTCTGAATTGTAAGAGGTCCTACACTGAGAAGTCAAACCAAGTTCTAATAGATCCTGCGAGGAGCAGCTGAGGACTGCCAGGAGGCAGTTCACAGGTTTCACCAGGCATCTGCCTCACTGACTACACAAAAGCCCTAGCTGGAAAATGCAGTCTTAATTTGAATCCTTGTTTTTCCAGCTAGGCCTCTTGCTCATTTAACCCAGAGGGGAGTCCAGTGAAGAAGAAGCCAAACTAAAGAAAAATAGAAGTTCAAGAAGGCAGGGTGGGTGGAGGCAGCCAGGAGCTCTAGCTTCAACTTGTCCTAGCCCATTCCCTGAGACTTCCTACCCTATTAAGTCTGGGGACAGGAGTTTCTAGCTTTTGCCCCCCGATACATAGGCCCAATTTTTATCAACTGCCCATGTTTATCATTTCCTTCCCACCTTGGGAAATGTTATATTTCTGGAGGAGTTATTAAGCTTGTAAAAACAGAATTACATACATTCACATACACTGGTAGCTTAAAAACATGTACAAGCAAGCAACAATAACAACACAATTTGTTTAATAAATTTTTTCAGTGCAAAACTGAGCAATCTTATTAATAGACCCTCCAATTTATATAAAATTTAAAGGCCAAAAATAGGAATAACTAAAGGATGTTAATGTGATAAGAATTATAAGGAGAACTCAGGGAGAGCCAGGTAGCGATGGTCCCATGAATCCATGCTTAACTTTGGGTTGAGATTTCTTTATATCAGTTTTATCTCTTAGTTCAGGCACATCGTATTGGCTACTTAGCATGCAATTTTGTCAAGCATTTCCCTGCTTTTGGTTCATTTTGGCTCAACAGTTTAGAAAAAATCAGTTTTTTTAAAATTTATAATAAATGGAAATGTTTGCCCAGTTAAACAATTAGACTTTTAGAAACCTGTACTTGTTTTTTTTAGTTCATTTTTTTATACATTCAGTTACCTTTTTTAGCTTACAAAGTGAATATTTCACTATGTGAACATTCCTCCCTAGTCCAGTTGGTTAAACTATAAAATATCTTCAACAGATAGTACCACATTTTTTGGTCCCATTAATGCTTTGCCTCCCTATTTTTCTTCTAAAATGTCTTGTAAGAGTACAGCCTCTTTCCACTTTTTTTGTGAATTTCTTTTAGGACATAGCTTTAGAGTTATAGTTATTTGCAAAAAGCTTTTAGAAAAGCATCCAGCAAAGGAATGACCCATGGACACCAAGACTTGAACCAACCATAGTTAATGTTCTGCCGAGAATCTACAACTGACAAAGAAGTACGCTTATAGATCAGTTTAACGTAATAACCTACACTATGACAAATATCTTACCATAAATTCCTGGAAATTTCAAATCATTTTGGAACGCGATACATATATAGACACACAAGTTCATACATATAACTCAAATATAATGCCAAGAAAATTAGAATTACTTAATTTGACAAGGTGTTCCATTTTTATCCAACATGTGAAGAATAAGGCTGATTAGTTGGACGTCTCCCTTTTGGATGTTTCAGGGGGACTGGCAGGGGACTAGGATTCCTGCCATCCCAGATGGCCGATAGGCACAGTGATGCCTCTCCTAGCTTCAGGCGAAAGACGTTGTTTCACCTGGACTGGACAGGGCTTGCAAGCAGCTGCACTTCCACTGGGAGTGGATAACTTGCCAGGCCCTGGGGCGGGTGGTATTTTCTGCTCAGACCTTGGGAAAAAGGAACTGCAATTTTGCCAGATAAGGATCTTCCAGATACTGTCCCTGAGTTGTTTGTTTTTTGTTGGTTGGTTGGTTTGTTTTTTTTTTTCTTCCTGAAGGAGCTATTCTTCAGTAAGGGGAAGGTAACAAGGATTCTAGGATAGGGTGGAGGTTTATGGCTCTGGCTGTCACAAAATCCACAGGAATCGCACTCTGATTTTCTTGGGCCCTGGATCAATCAGTGAATATTTTCATTAAGCTTCACATAAACGCTCCAGAAGAGCAGCAGGAGATTCCTGGGGGCCCTAAATAACCTCAGGTACCTTTGGCAGGATGGTAGGCTTATGGGCAGCTGCTCAAATTCCTGCCAGCAAGGTGGGTTAGAAGTGGCTAATGCCAGCAGGTGGCGTGGTGGTTAAGGTGCTGGACACTCCCACGTGGCCGACCGTGGTCTGAGCCCTGAACCTGGTGGCTTGCTTTCTCTCTCTCTCTGTCTCTCTCTCTGTGTGTGTGTGTGTGTCTGGTCAAATTAAAATAAATGAATGAATAAATAAAATTAAATAAAATAATTTTTTTAAAAAGAGACTAATGCGTCCCATCCCCCGGTGGTATTTGGGTCCCAGTCTGGATGGGAGGAGGGAAAGATTCTCTCTATCCTTCTCTGTTTTCCTCCAGTATTCCTTCCTCTGGTCTCAGGAAGGGTTTTTGAGCTTCCCGCCTACTCCTTTCCCTCTCCTCTGTTGTAACAAGGGCCACCAAAAGCTGCTGGCAATTGTCCCAAGTCAGTTGACAAGTGTAGAAAACAGACTCCAACAGACTAATGAGGACTTGGCTTGAGGTTTCTCGGAGAAAATGGGGCTTTGAGCCTTCCAATGGCAGAGGTCACTGGTGGAAAAGGGACATAGGACCTCTTGGCCCCTCCTCTGTTGGAGGAGTTGCTCTTAAAGGCAAAAGTACTGGGGACCAGCAGGTGGCGTGGTGGTTAAGGAGCTGGACACTCCCACATGGCCAACCATGGTTCAAGTCCCGGACCTGGTAGCTTGCTTTCTCACCTTCCCCTCTCTCTCTGTGTGTCTCTCTCTGGTCAAATTAAAAATAAATAAATAAATAAATGAGTGGATAAATAAATAATTTAAAAATTTAAAAAATATTTAAAAAACAATAAAAAAAAGAAAAAGAAAAAAAGGCAGAAGTGCTCCTACTGAGTCGGGGTTGGGGCTTTTCCTTCTTGCATTCCCTGCCTCCCGGAAACTGGCCTGTGTATGTGGTGGTGAGGAAGGAGCAGAGGAGCAGCTTCTTGCTGACCTTGTCCCCCTCCTCTGGACGGTGCCTACTGGGATCGTAAGGGGGAAGGAAGATCGGACTCCTCGGGCTCTGACTGTGACATGGGAGGGCTCCGTTCTGTTTTCTAAGGGGGTTTCAGAGGAGCTGTTCTGGCCTCTGTGATCTCTGAAAGGCAGGTCTGCTCTTTGGTATTTCCGAGGGGGAACTTTGCCCTTTCAGAGTGCAGGTGAAATGCTGAAGGGCTGAGGCAGCAGAGAAATCTCGAAAGCAGGGACCCTGAGGAGGAGGCTGAGGTGAGCTCAAGAGAGCACAGGGAGGAGAGGGCTGTCAGCCAGATGGAGGGAACCGAGGAGAAGGCAGACAGGGGCCTGGAGAACTCCTCCTAGTAGTTTCCTGAGTCCCGAATTAATTTAGCGGGGATGTCGGGGGGGGATGGCTGAGGAAGTAGATTAGGACAAGAGTCTTATAAAATCTTGTCAAAAGGGACCAGCAGATGGCATAATGGCTACGTTGCTGGACTCCCATGTAGTCGACCGCTGTTCGAGTCCCAGACCCAGCAACTTAAACTCATACCAGGCATATGTGTGTTTGTGCCCATGATCCCAAGAGGAGAATGGAGGAGAAGGGATTGTGGCATGGCCATCCTCCCTAGGGAGTGATTTCTCACTTTCTTTCTCTCTGTCTCTCTCTGTCTTTCTGGTGAGCGCACACATCCTATAGCAAAAACTTCTATTAAAAAAAAACAAAAACAAAACACACAAAATCTTGTCAAGAATCCAGCAGGCACGTCTACCCAAATTGCCTGCTGACAAAGAATGCAATCCTGGGACCAGCAGTTAGCCTAATGGCTATGTCGCTGGACTCCCACGTAGTCGACCGCGGTTCGCGTCCCGGACCCAGGGGCTAAAAACTCACACCAGGCGCGTGTGCGTGCGTGCCCAAGATCCCGAGAGGAGAATGGAGGAGAAGGGATTGCGGCATGGCCATCCCCCCTGGGGGGCGATTTCTCGCTTTCTGTCTCTCTGTCTCTGTCTGTCTGGCGAGCGCATGTGCCCTATGGCAAAAACCTTTCAAAAAAAAACAAAAAAAAACAAAAAAACAGAGAATGCAATCCTTAGGCTGCAGTACGAGCTGGCAAAGAATCTACAGAGGCTCCCTTTCCCAGAACTTTCTCTATGGCCTCAAGAAAAAAAGACCCGGCTTCTGCGGACAGAGGGGCCTGCCCATCGTGAAAGAAGAGTAGCTCGTTCCCACCGTCCTCCCAAGACAAACAGGGATGGGTGCCCTCTCCAAGGAGGTGACCATTCAGGTGTCCACCTGGCCACATCCCTCACAGGAGCCTTAGGGTGCCTCTTAGCTTTGGCAAGAGGGTGTAGATCCCCCATTGGACTTAGCATGCAGGGAAGGAGCTAGTCCCCCAGTGTCAATTTCACCTTCCAGACATATGAGGTCACAGTGGAACTGCCGGTTAAGACCCACTCGGACTCTGTGGCTGAAGCCATGACTCCACAAATACAATCACACACTCATTCACCATTCACGCAAGAGTTTAAGAACATTCCCTCCTGCCGGTTATATAATTAAGAAAAAGGAAAAAACGGAAAGATCAAACTTGATGAGATAGAGATCTTGGAAAGCCCCTTGATAGGCAAGATCCACAAACCGCTGTTCAATATCTTCAAATGAAGAGGACAGGGGATAGAGCCAAGTGATATCTTCCAGTAGAGTGTGGGGAAAACCACCGAAATGACCGTAAAGGCAGAAGAAGCCCATAAAGGAATATAAAACACGGTCAAGAGGGACTCGGCCTGGGTTTATTGCAAATCGT
>NW_006208529.1:237348-254760 GCF_000334495.1 Tupaia belangeri chinensis
GGGCCCAGGGGGACTTAAACCCCCCATACTCAGCCTTGGATTCCAGCAACATCTTGGTGGCGTCTAAGTAGGGGTTGTATAACCACATCTGGTCAGCCCTGGATCTAACCACTTAGGAGGGACTCGAACCCACAGTCTTGCAGGTCAGACTCCTCAGGGACCACCTCTGCACCAACCCTGTATTGACCTGTTTGCTGATCCCAAAGGATTGGGGCAAGATAGGAACACCAGAAAAGATGCTTCCAGAGATCTTTTAGTAGAACTCCACAACTTTAAAGGAGGAGTCAGCATCTCTCACGTGGCTATCAACAATCCTGAAAAGTGGCTCCAAGGCCCTGGGAAATCCAGGTGGGGGAGGGGGTGGTGCTTGGTGGTGGGGTGTGATTTCTCACTTCTCTTTCTCTCTCTCTTCTGACAAACGCATGCACCCTATAGCAGAGAAAACTAAAATACTAATAATATAATACTAATAAAATACCTTCCTGTGAGATCCAGCTTCCCTTAATCACTAGGCCACAGAGCCAGCGTACTGCTAACTATTTTCTAAATTCCCTATTGACATGAAAGTTATGGCTTGTTTACTCCCCTATTAAAGGTATAAAAATAATAGATCAGTTTCTCCGTACATGACCAATATTGCAAGGACTTGGGAAACAGAAACATTGACCCGTGGTCTGCAGCACTCATCTTTCACACGGTCATGAAGCAGTCATACAACTGACGTTTACTAAATGCCTTCACTGCAGCTTGAGTCCAGGCTCTGGCGCCACGAACACACACCGGTCATGTGTGTCCCAAAATCCTGAGGGGTCGAGAAATGGAGGAGAGGGGACTGCGGTACAACCACACTCCATTTGGGGGGTGCTTTCTCCCTCTCCCTCTCTGTCTCTCTGTCTCTCTACCTCGTTCTGGCAAGTGTCTATGTCCTCTGGCAACTAAATAAGAGAAAATATTTACTAGCGGAAGGGTGGTGGCTTATTAGTGCAACAGACTAGGATAGAATGCGTACAAAATAGCTTAATAGCTCTGTATGAAATTTGGAAATATACAAAATAATAAGCGAACATTTAAAATGAAAAATAATCATACAATAATTAGATAAGAAGCTCATGTGCATGTACCTGTGGAATAACCCGTAACCCTGACATAGACGCATTATTTGTGCATATTTGTTCTCCCATGACCAGTCTATCACGCACTGGATTTCTGGGTAAGTCATCATGTATTTTTCTGTTTTTCTACGAGAAAAATAAATCATGAATTTTCTCACAACCCAATAAAATGCAATAAAGATACTAGAACAAGGGACCAGCAGTTAGTGTAATGGCTATGTTGCTGGACTCCCATGTAGTCAACCGCAGTTCAAGTCCCGGACCCGGTGGCTGAAACTCACGCCGGGTGCATGTGCGTGTGTGCCCAAGATCCCGAGAGGAGAATGGAGGAGAAGGGGTTGTGGCGTGGCCATCCCCCCTGGGGGGTGATTTCTCACTTTCTGTCTCTCTGTCTGGCGAGAGCACGCGCCCTATAGCAAAAACCTCTCAAAAAAAAAAAAAAAAAGATACTAGAACATAAAATACATATACAGAAGTTCAAGGATTTCTGCTGTTCCCATGAAATGCTCTTTCGCAACCTCTGTGGGAGTCCTGAGTACACATTCCATTTGCACATTGGGTCGTTCCACATTGATAGGTACCGAGGAAGACTAACTTTTTCAGTCAGCTCTGTATTATTTGACTTGTTATGAGGACCTATTAATTTTGCTGCTATTTGAAACTCAGTGAGGTAAACGAAAATGTTGAGTTGTCTGGAAAGTCATGACATTTTTCTATGAAAAAACAAACCTAATAGATGAATTTTAAAATTCTCCCTACCTGGACTAGTAGGCAGCGTGGTGGTTAAGGTGCTGGACTCCCACATGGCCGACTAAGATTGCTGGCCTGGACCTGGTGGCTTGTTTTCTCACTTTCTCTGTCTCTTTGTCTCTCTCTGTCTCTGTCTCTCTTTAGTGAGTGCACGTGCCCTAGAACAAATTCTAAAAAAATATAAGGGACCAGCAGTTGGCGTAATGGCTACGTCACTGAACTCCCATGTAGTCAAATGCGGTTCGAGTCCTGGACCTGGTGGCTTAAACTCATGCTGGGCGCGTGTGCATGCGTGCCCAAGATCCCGAGAGGAGAATGGAGGAGAAAGGATTGTGGCATGGCCATTCCCCCGGGGGGTGATTTCTTGCTTTCTTTCTCTCTGTCTCTCTCTGTCTTTCTGGTGAGTGTACGTGCCCTATAGCAAAAACCTCTCCAAAAATATATATATATATGTATGTATATAATAGGAGCCAGCAAGTGGTGTGGTGGTCTTTCCCTTTTCTGGAGATTTCGAATCAGGGAGACAAGTGCAGAGCTTATGGGCAGGTATCAGACTGAAAAACCTACCCATGGAAGCTTCCCCGGAGGAAGATGCTGGTTTCAGATGTGGCAGTGCCACAACTTCAAGTCACACAATCACAGGAAAAAGCTGTTAAACCAACAGACAGGAGTACTCATTTACTGACCAAGTATGAAGGCCATAAATACGCTATAGAAGTGGTATGTTTTTTTCCAATTCTCTTTTTGTTAGCCTTTATTTTTAAAGAAAGTATGTTTCAACTTTAAAGATTATGTTTCAGTTTTTCGAGTGGGTTGGGAGTGAGTAGGAAATGAAGAAATAGAAATAGAGACAGCACAGCGGCCAGCAGGTGGCGTAGTGGTTAAGGTGCCGGACTCCCACATGGCCAACTGCAGTTCAAGTCTCAGATCTGGCGACTTGAGAATCATGCTGGGCCCGTGTGCGTGCATGCCCAAAATCCCAGGAGGCTGGAGGATAAGGGATTGTGGCATGGTCATCCTCCCCAAAGGGGCTGATTTCTTACCTTCCCTCTCAGTGCCTCTCTCCAGCGAGCGCACACCCCCTATGGAAAAAAGGAAAGAAACACAGACATCACGTATGAGGTCTTCTCTGGACTTGAAAGTCCTTCACTCTGATTCTAGCCTGTAGGCACTAGCCAAGGTGTGGAGAGCAGATGCCTCTCCTTTATTCAGATGATAAGGGAGGTGAAAAAAAATGCACATACCTAACCCCAGGGAAAGTATGTTGATCTGATAATGTGTTAGCAGCTTGCCGAGGCTCAAAGCCCAGAGAGGTGTAAAAAACGAATTAGATGAGTCACAGCAGATGGAAAATAATATGCTGGAAAAAGAGCCCAAGAGTGTGGGAAAGGCTCAGTTTCACTACGTCCTGGAGGCGTGTGTGCATGCGTGTGTGCATGCGTGTGTGCATGCGTGTGTGCACGTGCATGACAGAGGCAAAGGCTGAGTCAGTCTACCCCTAGTCGCCATTCTCACTGGTCTGTGTCAGCTCCTCGACTGAGTCTCACTTATTCAAATTTCTCTTTCTTCCCATCCTCCTCTTTATAAATGGCCATTATGCTAGATCTAATGTGTATTTCTCTATTTGCATGCATACTTATAAATTATGGGTTATTTTTATTATGTGTAGTTTTTATTTTATTTATTTATTTATTTATTTTTATTTTGGCTAGAGGGCGCGTGTGCTCGCCAGACAGACAGAGAGAGAGAAAGCAAGAAATCACCCCCCAGGGGGGATGGCCACGCCGCAATCCCTTCTCCTCCATTCTCCTCTCAGGATCTTGGGCACGCACACACACACGCACCCGGCATGAGTTTCAAGCCACTGGGTCTGGGACGCGAACTGCGGTCGATTACATGGGAGTCCAGCGACATAGCCATTACACTAACTTCTGGTCCCTATGTGTAGTTTTTAAATAATTGTTTTATTGGGACCAGCAGTTGGTGTAATGACTATGTTCCTGGACTCCCATGTAGTCGAGCACAATTTGAGTCCCAGACCCGACAGCTTGAACTCACGCCAGGCGTGTGTGCATGCATGCCCAAGATCCTGAGAGGAGAATGGAGGAGAAGGTATTGCCATCCCCCCTGGGGGGTGATTTCTCACTTTCTGTCTCGAACCACAGCTGGCCATCTGCAAGTCCAGCATTTTTACCACTGTGCCACCTGCCAGTCCCATTATGTGGAGATTTTTAAATTTTGTAAGTGGCTTTGTGCTACAAATCAGTGTTCCTCAGAATGCTGGTTCCTACACTCTTCATTGTTAGGCTACATGAAGTAGAAAAAATAAGAATTAGCACATAGAAACCTTTTCCTACATTGTGTTTGCTTTGGTTATATTAATGAAAATATAATTTTATTTGGAATCTAATAATAAAATATAGGCCTATATTTTGTGTAACTTGCCTTTTTTTAAAAATTTTCTATAGGGTGCATGCACTCACTGGAGAGAGAGAGAGAGAGAGAGAGAGAGAGAGAGAGAGAGAGAGAAAGTGAGAAAGCACCCCTCATGCCACCTCAGCCATGCCACAATCCCTTCTCCTGCACTGCTCCCTCTGGGGATTTCAGGTTCGTACACACATGCACCTGGTGTGTTCTGAAAGCCATGGGGTCCAAGACGCAGATAATATAGTTGGCCATGTGGGGTTCAGCCACCTTAATCACCACCCCACCAACTGACACTGGCCTTGTTTTTTAACTTTTTGTTTTGTCTAGTAATTAATTTTATTGTATTTTATAAAACAATAGGTCTGGAGTGAATTCGAATTTTAATAAAACCGGTCTTGTACCACAAATACTTTGAGAATTGGTGTTAAGGTCGTAACTATACTTAGTAGCTCCCCATTCAGCATTGTGGTTTCTTTGAAAGATCTATCCACCATCTGATTAGTTATCATTTTTTTTGATTCTCTTTTGAGCCAAAAGGTTATAAAGTGAATACTATTTGGTTCCCAAATTTGTAATTTTTAAAAAAAAATGTTTCTTTCTCCTCCTTTCTTTCTTTCTTTCTTTCTTTCTTTCTTTCTTTCTTTCTTTCTTTCTTTCTTTCTTTTCTTTCTCTTTCTGTCTCTCTTTCTTTTTTTTCCTCTTTCTTCCTTCCTTCTTTTCTTTCTTTCTCTTTCTCTCTTGAGCAAAAGAGACAGAGAGAGAGGGCAAGAGAGAGAGAGCGGGAACAAGAGCAGAGGAACAGCTTGCCCTCAGCCTCAGCCTCCCCGGGATCACAGGCACACACGAGCCTCATGCAGCCAGGGATGTCTCTGGACACGAACCAGGAATCTTGCCATGTGGGTCAGTCTTGCTGAGTGTTGCATTTTACCATCTACCACAGCCCAACCTCTAAGCATCTAATTTTTAAAAAAAAGAAAAAAAAAAAAAAACTATTTTAAATTAGTATATAAATTCACTGCATCAGAGAACAGTCTTGGTCTTTAAGATTTTACAAATTATTTTGGGATGGAGGATTATGACAGAAATAATGTATCCCGTAAAAGTGTACATAAATTATAATCATTTTCCTAATAATATTTTCTTTTATGAAGAAAAAAGAACAAGTTCATAACAGAAAAAAATAGTTATTGTCCCTGGAAACATGAGCTTTGGCCCAAAAGGCACTGTAGCCACTGGGCCTACCATGACCACGTTCTGTGGGTCAGCTCTCCGTCCCTGAGCTTGAAGCACACCACCCTGCAGAGGTCTAAAAACCTTCTGGGAAGACTGGTTGGCACGGTTCCAGGCTCTCGCTCCCCTCAGTTTCATTGGGAAATATTTCAAGGCAAAAACAAAGGTAAATTCAGTATTGTGACATTTAATCAGAGCTACAACTAGGTCAAAAGTGTGTCTCCCATATCCAAAAATCACATGCTCTCAGCCCTCACTCCCATTTCCCAAATCCTGACCCAGATTTTCTTCTCCTGGCAACTTCAAACCATGAAGTGACCTAGAGAACCCTCCCTAAGTAAAGCTGAATGTTGGTTCTCCCTGAAGAAACAGAGTAGGGCAGGTTCCACTTTGATGAAATTGGCCTCTTTCGAATCCTCAGGGACAGACAGTTAAAATGTGACTTATAAACAATACGGCCTAACGTTTAGGAGACCTTGGACTGGGTATGTTTTCCTTCAAAATTTGCTCTCCTTACATCACAGAGCCAGAGTAAGGGTCAACTGAGATAACATGAAATCGCTCCAAAGACAATAAAGCAAGAAGGAGATTGGGTTGTTTGACCTTCACACTGTGGCTGCATGAGGTTTAAATCTGGTGTTGGTTAGATTGGGAAATATCATTGCAAGTTCGATATTTTTGCTTTTGTTTTAAAATAACGTATTCGCTTCGGAATCATTATTTGTCTACACACAAGTTGTTTCAGAAGGCTCCCCTCTGCTATGACCCGGCTTCTTTTAACACTAGCGTCTTACATTACTATGGTACATTTGTCAAAACTAAAGAAACCAGGACCAGCAGTTGGCATAATGGCTATGTCACTGGACTCCCATGTAGTCGACCACAGTTTGCATCCTGGACCCGGTGGCTTAAACTCATGCTGGGCGCGTGTGCATGCATGCCCAAGATCCCGAGAGGAGAATGGAGGAGAAGGGATTGCAGCGTGGCCATTCCCCCTGGGGGGTGATTTCTCATTTTCTATCTCTCTTTCTGGCGAGCGCATGCGCCCTATAGCAAAAACCTCTTAAAACAAACAAACAAACAAACAAAAATTAAGAAACCAACCCTGGTATATGACTAGGGTCTTCCTTACAAATACTTGACCCAGTATACACCCGATTTACACTAAAATCCTTTTCCTGTTCCAGGAGCAGGATCCAGGCACCACATTGAGTAGTCACATTTTAGTCATTTTTTATCATTTAGTCTTTTTTCCCCCAGGATCTTGACAATTTAGAAGACCGTGGAGAATGAAATGGATCTTGGTAAGTAAATTACCCACTTTGTATATGTCCTTTCTTGCCTGCAGAAATTCCAAGGGCCTCACAGAGCTCTTTCCCCAGATTGCAATACATCCCAGATAAATTAGTACCGACAGGTGGTCCTTGCTCGGGGTCTTTCTCTAATAGAATCCCCATGAAACCCACAGAAGTCTGTGGTACATCCGGGGTGCCAAACATAACGGGTTTAAGGTGCATGATGTCGGGACCGGCCCACTGTCGATAGCAATGCTGCAGCTGACTACATCTCTTCATGGTGGTTTTACTTTTCAAAATAGCTTTGATACTTCAATACACGTTCGATGCAGAAAAATGTAGTAAACAGAGAAAAAGCATATTGTAGGCCAGATGCACTTATCTTGAAAATGAATTGTTTAACTGCTAATCAGGTCAAACTGAAATAAACAAAACAGTGGGAGAAGCTCAAAGACGCCTCTGTTACACCTCTCTGTCACTGCCTGTCTCTCTGTCACTTTCTGTCTCTGTTACTCTGTCACTGCCTGTCTCTCTGTCACTTTCTGTCTCTGTTACTCTGTCACTGTCTGTCTCTGTTGTGCTGTCTCTCTCTCACACCCTCAACTACTTAGTGAGAACTTGACTAAAACTGTTTAAGTAAAAAAAAAAAAAAACATTAAGATTGTATCTAAGGACCAAAAAGAGAGAGAGAGAGAGTGAGCATTATATTATTAGAATGTGATAGATCTTAATTCCAAAGATGGAAAAAAAAATACCCAGTTAAATAGCTATTAATCGGTGGATAGTTCACTTATATGAAAGAGGGTAGATTTCTTTTCAAGATAAAGAAATTAAGAGAATTGTTGGGTATCAAGCAAGAGCAAAATAAATGCTTTTTCTTTTGGGCCTCACATTCTCAAGGACAGCTCAGAGTCACTTCAGAGTGGGGAAGCAAGTTCCTCTTTTCCCCTTCCGCTGTAACTTCCAGAGAAACCATCCGGGGTCAGGGAATTGACAAGTTCCAAAAATAAGCATCGTATTGGCCTCTCTTACACAGGTCATCAGAACGACGCATCCACCTTTCACAGGAACTGGCTTGGTGCAAACAGTGACTTTAGCAACGCCCTGAAAATCCAGGAGATTAACAGAGGTAGTAATAGTGGCCAACGGGTTCCAGGAAGTCCCTCCCAGACCAACCACTGTCGTAAAACCTGAGGCCGAAGAGGCCCTGCAAGACTACCAATAAATGCCAAACACGCTTAGGCTTTTATCATGTAGCCATTTCAAATACCGAAAAATAATTTTAGTACTTTCCCATGACACATTTAATGTAGCTTAAAGAAGGGATTTCCTGCCGCAGTGCCGTTATGTTCCTCCTCATTAAGATAATTCAGGATCACATTCTTAGATGTGTGAAACTGAAGACCCAGTGAGTGTTTTTGAGCTGCACCTCGCTTTTTTTTCTTGCTAGAGGGCACATGCCTTCACTAGAGAAAGAGATGGGGAGGGAAGAAAGAGAGAGAGAAACTACGCCTTCCAAGGGGCACAATCACACCTCAGTCCTCTTCCCACAAGGATCTGGGTGCATGCACACACACACACACACACACACACAAACACACACACATACACGGCATGCTTTTGGAGCCAACAGGGCTGGAATTTGAGCTATCACTGACAACACGGGATCTGGCTCCATTAGCCACTGTGCTGTGCTGTGGGGCTGGCCTGCATCCCCCAATTTGGTAGGACACTGAAATCTGACGTAGAAGGAGCATGTTACACAAGCTCTACCAAAAAGCAATGAAGAAATGACATCCCGCCATCTTCCCTGTGTTCTAAGGCGCGTTGAATACATCTTAAGAATTGTGTCATTGTTTTACCTTAGGTTAGATGGGATACAATTGTAGATAGTCATCGTTTTGACCTATGAAAATGGCAATTTCTACCTGGTTTGACTTAATTCTTAGCCGTATACTAATGTGACACCAATTGTAAGCAACTTGAAGCTGTAAGATTATACATTATTTGTCCTTCAGTCTCATCCTGTCCCCTGCAGGATGGGACCCTTACTGTATAGATACAAGGAAGGATGATTAAATTTAAACAAATAAGTAAGTGAATTACTCTCGGAATTCAATAAATGTCAAATAAATAGGTAAATAATGAGTCGTTCCCCTACTTCCTGAAATGTAGCTCAGGGAAGGACAAATACGCCAGTTAAAGGGAAACCACTGTTTTGTTTATTTTTTCCACAAGCAGTAGGGAGAAGGAGATAGAGACAGAGAGACACAGAGAGAGACAGAGAGACAGAGAGACAGCACCCCCGACAGGCTCCTGATGCTGCCGTCCACTCCCAACTACAACCAGCCCAAAAACAAATGAGACATACTTCTCATTAAAGCTAAAGGGAACCAGCAGTTAGCATAATGGCTATGTCGCTGGACTCCCACATAGTTGACTGCAGTTCGCGTCCCGGACCTGGTGACTTGAAACTCACGCCGGGCGCATGTGCATTTGTGCCCAAGATCCCGAGAGGAGAATGGAGGAGAAGGGATTGCGGCGTGACCATCCCCTTTGGGGGGTGATTTCTCGCTTTCTGTCTCTATGTCTCTCTCTGTCTGTCTGGCGAGCGCATGCGCCCTATAGCGAGAAAAACCTCTCCAAAAAAAAAAAAAAAGCTAAACAAGGTGGGGACCAGCAGTTGGTGTAATGGCTATGTCGCTGGACTCCCACGTAGTCAACTGTAGTTTCAGTCCTGGACCCGGTGGCTTAAACTCACGCTGGGCGCATGTGCGTGTGTGCCCAAGATCCTGAGAGGAGAGTGGAGGAGAAGGGATTGTGGCATGGCCAACCTGCTTGGGCGGGTGTGGGGGGTGATTTCTATCTTTCTGTCTCTGTCTTTCTGGTGAGCACACACGCCCTATAGCAAAAACTTCTCCAAAAAGAAAAAAAAAATTAAAAATCTAAAGAAGGGGGCAGCAGGTGGCATGGTGGTTAAGGTGCTGGACTCCCCCATGTTCAGCCATGGTTTGAGCCTTGACCCCTGGGGCTTGAAAATCCTACTGGGCACATGTGCATACATGTCTAAAATCCTGAGAGGAGACTGGAGGAGAAGGGACTGTGGCATGGCCATTCTCCTGGGGCGTGATTTCTCACTCCCCCCCCCGTCTCTCTGTCCCTCTCTCTTTGGCAAGCACACACACTCTATGCCAAAACTTTCAAAAAAAAATGCTAAAGTAAACAAGGCACAGCCATCTTTGGAGAGAAGGCAAAGCACAGGATGCTGGAATTCAAGCCACTGAAATTCTTTTTTTTTTTTTTTTTTCGTTTTTTGCACTTGTATTCTTATTGTCATGTGCATTTTATTTTATTTTATTTTATTTTATTTTATTTTTGGAGCAGTTTTTGCTCTAGGATGCATGCTCTCGCCAGAAAGACAGAGAGAGAAAGAGAGACAGAAAGCAAGAAATCACCCCCCCAGGGGGGATGGCCATGCCTCAATCCCTTCTCCTCCATTCTCCTCTTGGGATCTTGGGCACGCACGCACACGCACCCGGCGTGAGTTTAAGCCACTGGGTCTGGGACTCGAACTGTGGTCGGCTACGTGGGAGTCCAGCGACATAGCCATTACGCTAAGTGCTGGTCCCATCGTGTGCTTTTTAAGTGAGACTGGCCCCATAGTGCAGTGGTTAAGCGCTGAGTAAAGGCAGCCAGATCCCATATGGCGAACTGCAGTCCCAGCCCCAGGGTCCTGATGGATGGAGAAATGGCGGACAGAAGAAGTGACTAGACCCGCGAGTGAGCGGGTGGGGGACTTTCTCTCTGTCTCTCTTTCTCTCTGGTGGGCACACAGCCCTCTGGCTTTGGGGGGGGGTTATTATTTGTTCTGTTTTTTAAATTGATTTTCTTCACAAGGCAGAGAGTAGGCACATGCATGAGAGAATAAGAGAGAGAGGAGCCGTCCACAGGGTGCCACCATGCCGTGAGCCCCTTGCCCAGCCCTCCTGGGTGGTGTGCACGGGGCGTGTCTTCCAGTCCAGCTGGGATCCAAAGCTGCGATCCCCTATGGGGCTGAGCACATGATTCCCTGCACTGCGGAGGCGGGCCAGTGGGCTATATATTGCTTATTAGTCTGCGTGTCTGTCTGTCCAAACAGAACCCACTGCTCCGTGCTTAGCACACAGCTCGCTCACAGGGTGGAGAGCCCACCTGGGCTCGGCCCAGAGGGTCAGACCAACAGAGGGCCCCGTGAAAGCACCTGGTCAGGGATTTCTGACACTAGAAAGAAGACACGAAACTCCCCGTGGCACTTCAGTATTCCCGGAATGATCAAATCTACTGCTGCTACGACTCCTGCTGTGACGTTCAACATTGTCTTTTTTTAAAAGAATTATTTTATTTAAATTTATTTATTTATTTTAATTTGACCAGAGAGGGACAGAGAGAGAGAGAGAAAGAAAGTGAGAAAGCAAGCCATCAGGTCTGAGACTTGAACCAGAGTCTGCTATGTGGGAGTCCAGTGCCCTTAACCACCGTGCCACCTGCCGGCCCCGCCCAACATTTCCTATACACTACTTTATATAATCCTCATGACAGCCCTGCAGGCTAAATACTACCATCCCTTTGTGCAGAGAAATAAGCTCCCTCCGAGAATGCTGGTTATGAGCCCACGTCACTTAGCTGGAATCCAGCTTTCATTCGCCATGAGACCCACTAGTTTTCTTTTCTTTTTTATTTTCTTTTTAAAGGTTTTTACCATAGGGTGCATATGCTCCCCAGAGAGACAGAGGGAGGGAAAGTGAGAACTCACCCACTCGGGAAGATGGCAATGCTGCAGTCCTCTCTCCTTCATTCTCCTCTCAGGATTTGGGGTATGCACACACATGCACCCGGCATGGTTTTCAGGCCACTTCGTCTGGGACTTGAATATGGGAGTCCAGGGCCTTACTCACCACACCAGCTGCTGGTTCCGAGATCCACTGCTTTTCTACCACCCTGTGCAGTCACAAGCGGTGACAACACCCCCCCCCCAACACCCCCAGCACACACGGAGTGGTAAGGACCTGTGTCTAGCACCGCACTAGGCAGCGTGTCTGGGCCTCGTGGTGCTCAGCGAGGGAGACAGGACAGCAGGTAACTTCCCGGTACACTGTCACGTACTGTGAAGGCCGAGAAAGCAGGGTGATGGCGTGGCAGGCTGCTCCTTGGGTAGGGTGGTCGTGGAGGAGGAAGGCCCATGGAGCAGGGCCCGGAGGGATGAGGGAGTATGACATGCAGATCTGGGGGATCCTGGAAAACAGGGTTAAGCCTGCTGGTGGCCTCCTTGGAAGCGCCCTGACAAGGCCCGGGAGTGGTAGCGGTCAATTGTACTGTCCTTTGCTGGTGTGCACTCAGTTGTATTACTGTATGTTGAACCAACTCACTTGAAGCCTACCAGGCTACTCTTGGAGAACTCCTTTGCTCTGCCACGCTCACCTCCCCATAGGGACGCTGCCTGTGGTCACAGGGAAATGTGTAGGGCACGTTGTAGCCCCATCCGGGCCTGGCGTCTTGCCAGCATGGTCCCTGTGGGTTCATATTCACAGATTGTCCTGGAATAATTGCTTCTGGACCTGGAGGGGCCTCTGGGGTTCCCCGAGGGCTCCGGGCTTCCCTGTGAACTCTGCAGCTGCCTTTGGGGAGCTGCCTCAGGAGCGCTCCTGAGCTTTCCTGAGAGCGAGCAGCGAAGGGAGGCTCTGCTTCGGAGCAAGGCTTCCTTCTGTTTAGAGCGAGCTTCATATCCCAGCAGCTCCTTGGCGGCAGCAGGCCAGCTGGGAGACCCATTCATGCTTTCTTGCTCCGTGAAGACCTAGCTTTCCAGAAGGACATAAACACCAGTATTTCAACTCCAGCTCATGGTCTGGTGGGGGAGATGAAAACACTCCACCAACACTCACTAATCTTGCAGTCGGCAGGTGGCGTGGTGGTTAAGGGCGCTGGACTTCAGTGTGGCTGATTGCTCTTCAAGTCCCGAACCTGGCAGCTTGTTTTCTTTCTCTCTCTCTCTCCTCCCTCCTCTCTCTCTCTCACTCTGTCCCTCTCTGGTCAAATTAAAATAAATAAATAAAATAAAGTTAAATAAAATAATTCTTTAAAAAATAGTATTTAGTCTAAGGACATATGGGAGAACAAGAGATTCCTTTTAATCGTAAAGATTATATCAGGCACCCTGTAAAATATGTAGCAGAGTGTCTGAGACTTAGAAAACACTCAATAAGGGGAACCGGCAGTTAGCATAATGGCTATGTCGCTGGACTCCCATGTAGTCGACCGCGGTTCACGTCCCGGACCCAGTGGCTTAAAACTCACACTGGGCGCATGTGCATGCGTGCCCAAGATCCCGAGAGGAGAATGGAGAAGGCATTGCGGTGTGGCCATCCCCCCTAGGGGGTGATTTCTCGCTTTCTGTCTCTCTCTGTCTGGCTGGCGAGCGCACGCGCCCTATAGCGAAAACCTCTCCAAAAACAAGAAAACACTCAATAAGGATTCGTTAACTCTTCTGTTATCAGGATCTGCTTCAATAGGAAGCAGAATTTGAGGCAAGGCAGATTGCCAGACAAACTATAGGATGCCCAGCAGAGCTTAAATTCCAGGTAAATAAATAAACAAAAAGTTTAGAGTACGTGAGCTCCAAATATTGCATAAAGCATAATTATACCAAAATGCACCTTGTATAAATCTGAGACTCACATTTGACCGGACATCTTGGGTTTGTTGCTGTTGTTTTGCATAGGGCACGCAGTCACAGAGACGGAGAGAGACGGAAAGTAAAACACCATCTCCCGTCCATAAGGGGGGTGGGCACACCACAATCCCTTCTTCTCCATTTTCTTCTTGGGATTTTGGGCACATGCACACATGCCTGGTGTGTTTTTCAAGTCATCAGGTCTGGGACTTGAACTGTGCAGCCAGCCATGTGAGGTTGAGCACCTTAACCACCATGCTACCTACTGCCCCCCCCCACTGTTTATTTGCTAAATCTTTCAAGTAAAATCCAGGGTGTTTTTTGTTTGTTTGTTTATTTGTTTGTGGAGAGGTTTTTGCTATAGGGCACCTGTTCTTGCCAGAAAGACAGAGACAGAGAGACAGAAAGCGAGAAATCACCCCCCAGGGGGAATGGCCACGCCACAATCCCTTCTCCTCTGTTCTCCTCTCAGGATCTTGGGCACGCACGCATATGTGCCTGAAGTGAGTTAAGCCACCAGGTCCAGGACTCAAACCATGGTAGACTACATGGGAGTCCAGCGACATAGCCATTACTCGAGCTGCTGGTCCCCTAATCCAAGGCATTTTTTAAGCTTATTTTACATTATTCGCGTCAGAAGACATGTACATCCATGGACACCAAGAGTGAAAGAGACCCTCAACTGGGTTTTGTCATGCTGCAATCCTTGTTCCTGGCCCTGCCAGGGTCTTGAACCCGTGCACACCCAGCCTATGTTCAGGCTCACCTGGGATCTGAACCTGCAGGCAGCCACGTGGTTTCCAATACTGCAGTTTAGCGCCGAGAGCCGTGGATTTGCCCCGGCTATCGGCGCAGACTCTGCCACCTATCTGGGCCAGAAGTTTTTTTTTTTTATGTGCATATTTCAGATTTATATTTATATATATTCGACATGCAAACGCTGTGGCAGGGTCACACAATGGAGCTAGTCCCGTGTGCACCCCTCACCTCACCCCTGGGTGCGTGTGTGTGGTGAGAAGACGTCATAGCTACCTTTGCAAATTTCCAATGCACCATTCAGGGTTGTTCGGAATAGTCACGGAGCTGGACGGCCCTGCAGAGCTTTCCTGGCATAGCCGCGATTCGGTCGCCTTTGACCTTCTCTCCGTTCCCCAGCCTCCAGCCCGGCAGCCGCCATTGCAGTCTCGCTGAGTGAGACCGTTCAGATCCCACGTGTAAGCGGGGCCGGCAGAGGCTGTGTGACTGATTTCACGCGGCACGTCCTCCGGTCCATCCATGTCGCTCCAAATGGCAGGGTTTCCTTCTGGTGAGCGGCTGGATGAGATTCCATTGTACGGATACACACGTGTACATATGCGTCGGTGAGGGGACTCCCCAAGTTTGTGGGGGAAAGGGAATTAAAGAATAAATTAATTTGAGCACACATTTTTCTTAATCCATGCATATTTTTTCATAACAGACATTTCCATGAATTTTTTTTTTTTTAAGACACTGAGTGTCTTTGTCTAGTCCTCCATTGAGGGACGCTCGGGTCCTTCTGTGTCATGGACGCTGTGAACAGCACTGCGGGGAAGGCAGGTGGATGGGTCCTGAACTCTGCTCCTTCGGGAGTAATGCATTCAGGAGTGGGACGGCTGGACCACGGGTTAGTTCTACCGAGCCAGGGGGATCTCTGATGCCGCTGCGACGAGTGGGGACTGTCAACCAGCTCGTCCGAAGACACAGAGACAGGATAGATGACCCTTCCATGGCACTTCAAACTCTTCGGCAGTTGCTAATACCTACGGCGCTTGCAGGTGGCGATGATGGTTCTCAGGGCTCGCCCAGGATGCGCTGGCTCATGCTTCAGAAAAACAAGGGTGTAGGTCACCACTGACCCCCTTGCAAATGAAGAAACAGAGGCATGGGACCAGCAGTTGGTGTAATGGCTATGTCGCTGGACTCCCATGTAGTCGACCGCAGTTCAAGTCCCAGACCAAGTAGCTTAAACTCACGCCGGGTGCATGTGCGTGCGTGCCCGTGCCCAAGATCCCGAGAGGAGAAGGGAGGAGAAGGGATTATGGCGTGGCCATACCCCCTGGGGGGTGGTTTCTCACTTTCTGTCTCTCTCTCTGTGTCTGTCTGGCAAGCGCACGCGCCCTATAGCAAAAACCTGTCCAAAAAAGAGAGAAACAGAGGCATGACGAGGTAAAGAGGCTGCCCAGAGCACCGAGAAGTGGTGTGGCCGGGGCTATGAACCTGGGCTTTGGCTGCAGGGGCTGCCGTCTTAACCACCTGGGGTGGAGGAGGATTGTCAGTTCAATACATGTTTACAGCAGGGCCTTCAGAGCCAGGTTAGCACCAAGCCTTTTTTTTTTTTTTTTTTTCATTTTATTTATTTATTTATTTATTTTCCATATTTTACTGATTCACAAAATCCCTTAAACTAAAAATGTGGACAAAGCTAGAATCTAGTTTCAAGTACACTGTCATTTTCCTCTGAAACTTTTTTTTAATGTAATGAATTTCCATTCATTCCCTGAGCATCCTCACAGCGCACAGAATGTGATTTCCCATCCAGAATATAGGCGTCGTGGCACCAAGCCATTTCTAGAAAGTCAGGCCACCCAATTCTAGTTCCTCCCTGAAGCACGAGCTCGCTTACAAAATCTCTACTCGACAGGGAGCTGCAGGTAGCCTGGGCCCCTCCGATATTCCTCCAAGGAATTGTGCCTTGTCCTGCATTCCCCTGGTCTTCAAAGTCACCCTGTTCCTGGAATGTGGGCCCTTCCCCTAACTGCTGGCTGAGGACTCAAACGCTCTTCGCAACTGCTTATCGGAAGCAAACAGACAGGGGGATTGAGCAAGAATTTCTGGGACACCCACACTGTAGAAGCTGCAGAGGATGGAGAGTGCGAGGCGAGTGTCTAAACAGGACAAAGGTGATGATTAACCAAGCCTTCTGCAGCTTTAAATGGGCTGGGAACACGGGGGAAGCCATCCTCCTTCTTCCAGCGGGAGTGCTCCTTGTGAGCCAGCCCCGCCCTTAGAAAGATGCTTTCCCTGAGGATCGCCTGCCTGGTCCTGAGCGTGCTGGGTGCAGTATGGGTATGGTCCCCTATTTTCTCTTCTTGCTTTCTCTCTGAGACTTATTCCACAAGGACCGTGGAGGTCTGGGCCTGCTAGTCCTGTACCCTGAGTTTCAGCCTGATAAGCTCCAGACCATGGAGGCAGGTCCTGGGTAGGCCCGACACAGGGCAGGAGTGGAGGGGCCAATAGCCCAAGAGCAAGATCCCATATAGACAGTGTCCGATCCCCACGGACAGTGTCCGATCCCCACGGACAGTGTTCGATCCCCACGGACGGCTGTAACTCCTGCCATTCCATTCTGTTTTTCATAAAAGGGTACAACTTCTTTGCAATCTTTGTCACTGTAATGCCTTGGGACATTTTAATGCTAGTTAAGGAAACCGAGCAGTCTACAGAAAGACTTTTTTCCTCTTAGTTTCTTGCTATTTGTTTATAATAGCCATTTGTTCCAATTGTATGATTTTCATATGAATTTTTTCTGAATGGTTGTTCCATGTTGCTCTCAAGACAAAATTAGAAGCTCTCTTTGGAAACATATAACCAATTCAGAAGCGATTAGTTGATAAGACAATATATTTTGTGGGAATTATTATAATTTTTCAATGGTAACTTCTAAATACTGCACTAATTTCTAAAATTTAGCTCCAGAGACCTATATTAAAGAAGAGAAACTTCAATAGGGCTTCTGAAATATTCTGATCTGTAAAAAAATATTTTGAATAGGTTCAAGAAGATATTACCTCCTGGTTAGTTATCCAGGATATAAATTATTCCAATTTATTTCTTTTTCTTTTTCTTTTTCTTTCTATTTTTTTTTTTTTTT
>NW_006208529.1:254995-263512 GCF_000334495.1 Tupaia belangeri chinensis
GACGTCGAGTGGTGCAGCGGAGCCCACACTGACGGCACGGCATGAGCAGGCGGGTGACCGAGCTGAGCCGGGCCAAGGTCTAAGGCTCAGGGGAAAGTGAAGATGAGAGCTGACAACTTCCTACACCATGTAATACAGTCATATCATTTCTTTGGAGAGGTTTTTGCTATAGGGCACATGCACTAGACAGACAGAGAGAGACAGAGAGACAGAAAGTGAGAAATCACGCCCCCAGGGGGGATGGCCACGCCATAATCCCTTCTCCTCCGTTCTCCTCTTGGAATCTTGGGCACACACGCACACGCACCTGGCGTGAGTTTAAGCCTCCGGGTCCAGGACTCAAACTGTGGTTGAGTACATGGGAGTCCAGTGACACAGCCGTTACGCTAACTGCTGGTCCCCGAATTTATTTCTTGACCTTCATCACTCCTAAACCCTAAAACCAGAGAGTAAACAGAAAAATATTAACTTAATTCTCTCCCTTATAAGAAAATAATTAGTAAAAATAAGCAAGACATTCTGGAGAAGTAAAACTAAAATTATTTGCCAAAGCAACATTTTGGGTAATGCATAGGTCTCCCTGATTTCTGCCGTCTTTTACTGACATCAGTATTCATCTCTGGCCTGTGCATATTGCTGTACTATTTTATCCTGAAATGTGTTTGAACTGATCATTTTGTTTCGTAGACAAAATACGTGTACTTGTCCCTTTAAATGCATTGTTCTTGATTCCTCCAGTTAGTGTCATTATTATCTGGGTTTTTAAAAAAGGAGAACAAGACTGCCAATGTTAACTCTTCAAAAGAATAAACTATCCCAGGTTAAAAGCATTGCCGCAAAATCTTTGTGAGTTGATAGTACAGAATAGAAATAGTTGAAACTTAAAAAGTCATTCAATCATTTTTGCATGAAGTCTCGTTGAAAGAGCTTTGGTATATCCTATTTCGTCTCCTGGCTCACAAAAGACATTTAAAAAATCGGTATTCCTAATTATAAGACGCTCACAAAGCTGTCAGTCCTTCAACGTTATTTTTGCAGTTAGTCTGCTTTTTTCCATTTTGAATTTACAAAGATAGAAATAGCACTTCTGAGCCTAAGTTGGCACACGCGTGTCTTTAGTATCTGCACATACAAATGCGGACCCGTCTCTAAAGGCTAGAGGAAAGAGAAGGAGAAAGAGCAGTAGGTTAAGGTGGGGTAGGTTTTTTCCTACTAAAGCAGAAATTCTTTGACTTTTTCTATTATTTTCCTATCTTTTTTTTTTTTTGAGAGGTTTTTCGCCATAGGGCGCGTGTGCTCGCCAGACAGACAGAGAGAGACAGAGAGACAGAAAGTGAGAAATCACTCCCTCAGGGGGGATGGCCACGCCGCAATCCCTTCTCCTCCATTCTCCTCTCGGGATCTTGGGCACGCACGCACACGCGCCCGGCGTGAGTTTTAAGCCACCGGGTCCCGACAGCATTCGGGATGCTGTCCTCCGGCCATTTCGATGTCTGTGATACATGAAGTCGTTACTGACTGTAGCTATTCCCCTGAGCGTCAGTACTCCAGAACTCTGTCTCTTATCTGACTCTGACTTTGTATTTGTTAATTACTGTGAGCTAAAAAAAAGAAGAAAAAAAAAAGGCTTCACGGAAGTAGATAGTTGAAGAATGACCCTAGAAACTGGGAAGAATGGCAAGGCTGCAGGGGTGCATGGGGGGATAAGAGGGGGTGTCAAGGGGTCTTGATTAACAGAAAGGAAATTATAGATAAAAGAAACAATTTCAGTGTCAGAAAATACAGTGGGGAGAATATACTATTGTTAACAACAACCTGCTATAAACCTCAATGTAACCAAAAAAGAGGATTTTGAATGTTTCTAACACAAAGCAGTGGTGAGGGGTTGAGTATACTAATTACCCTGATTTAATCATTACACGTGGTACTCTTGTGCAGAAAACCCCCCAAATACGTACAATTACGGTATATATGTATACGCACACGTTCACGGTAACGATATAGTAATATTTAGTATCTGTGAGAGTGTCTTCTCTTTCTTGGGACTTGTAGGCAGGAGGGGTCTTCTCTTCTGGCTAACGTTGTTACTCTTTTGTATACATGACTAACTCTTCAAAGGCTGCAGATACTGGTGAAGGTGAAGACGAATTTACAGGAAAAGGAGGAGGGGTGCGTGGCCCAAGACTTGTGGAAAGACAGCAGTCCACCTGCAAAGAAAGCGACTGGCCCTTCTGCTCTGACGAGGACTGGGTAAGGAGGGTGCATGGGGAGGAGAGTGCTCCCCGGCGATGCTGGAAGGGCCCCAGGCTGAGCTGGTTGGTTCCAGAAGTCTTTTCCAACAGGAAGTAATTAATGACACAGGAGTGTGGGGCGATCAGACCTGTGCCCGTTCTTGTCCGTTGCTCAAGAAGAATTAGAATCATGGACAAGCAGGATAATAAGCCAAGTTGATTAAGGGAAGAAAAGCTTCCAGTGCAGTGGAAGGGGACCCACATCGGTTACCAAAGAGGAACCAGGACAAGGGTTTTTCATCCCAGCCAGGAAGGGTCAGTGCATGTGTTTTCCTCAGAGGGATTACGTGTCAGGTGATTTACGTCATTCTCCTGTGTGGCCGTGGGCTCACAAATCACAAGGCTTTAGACCTCACTGGTCATCATTCAGCAGATCTGAGACGTGTGGTCCATGAAGTTTCTCATTTGGACCGTGGTTCCCACAAGTCCAAGACAAAACTGTGTCCTTTGATGTATTTTTCTCCTGTGCGTCTAAAACGTAAACTCACCGAGACCCTCTTATCTCACAGGTGCAAGCCTGCACGTCCTGTTCCCATTTCTTACACGGCAGCTCACGGCGCGTTATTACCCAGGGTCCTTTGCTCTCTTGCCTTCCATACCAAGAGAGGCTACACTGTTTGGAATGTGGCAGTGATTTGGAAAATACTAGCTTCAGCTATGGTTATCTCGAGCCGGCTGTGAGCAACTCCGGCTGTAAGCAGTGCTCTGTGTGAGCTAATACGGATTGCTAGTGACAGCAGAGAATGACTTCTATTAGAAGCTAGACCAGAGTGACTCCATCTTGTAAACTGGCTCCATCTCATGGGCCTATACCTCGGAGCTCTTTACATGCCCAATTCAGGATGCCGAGTTAAAGGGGTCTATGCCCCAGAGCCCTGCTCCCAACACTGGGTCACTCCTGGACAGAACAGATACGAGTTTAGTTATATGCTCAGTCAAGGGCAAGCAGGGGTGTGGCCTCAAGATTCATGGGTCTAGTGTGTGGTTAAATGGACACCTGACCTTTAATTAGTCATCTTAACTGCTTTTATGCAAGTCAGATAACCTGAAGAGACAGGGTGGGAAGCAATGAGGGTTGCATGGAGACCTGCAAAAGTTTTCTCAGCCCAAGAGCTGGAGCGTTAATGAAATGTTCACCCTTGACTTTCAGAACTCCAAATGTCCTTCCGGCTGCAGGATGAAAGGAATGATCGAGGAAGTCAATCAAGATTTCACGACTAGAATAAATAACCTCAAAACTTCACTGTTTGATTATCAGAAAAACAATAAGGATTCTAATTCAGTGACCAGAAATATAATGGAAATTTTAAGAGGGGACTTTGCCAAAGCCAGCAGTGAGTATTATATACTTAAAGCTTTGACCTCATAGCCAAAAACCAACACAATCCTAAGTGAATATGATGCCTGCTTAAAACTGCTGTGATTTTATTCCATTGGATTTAACGAGGACACATATGCCTCCCTGAGATCCCTGAATTTTTTTTTAAAGATTTTTGCTGTAGGTCGCATATATTCTCTGAAGAAAACAGAGAGAGGGGCAGAAAGTAAGAAATCGTGCCCCCCAGGGAGGATGGTCACACCACAATCCCTTCTCCATTCTCTTCTTGAGATTTTGGGCCCTGTACAAAATTGGACCCAGCGTGAGTTTGAAGCCGCTGAGTCTTGGACTCGAACTGCATAATGGGAGTCCAGCGATGTAACCATTTTGTCATCTGTTGGTCCCAGATCCCTACATTTTTAGGAGGATTTGGTTTTTGTTATTTTCACAGTGTAAAAGAGGTTAGCTTAGGTTGTTGAAAGTCACCAAGTATGGTGGAATTTTGGATTGAAGACAGGAATTCCAATGCATTCTTTTCAACAATATATACCGGAAACAAGATGAGCCAGACTCCCTGAGTCATTTTTTGTTTCTGGCTTAGCGAGGAAGAAACTGGGAGATCAAAGAAGTTGCTCCAAGACTCAGGGCTGGGAGCTCCTCCCCAGACTCTGCTCAGCGGATGGTGTGAAATTCAAGCATAGAACCTTGCTCTGTGGGTCTCATAGGACGCGCGTTAGGACTAGGGAACACTCATTTATTCTGGGCCTAGATACTAGTCGAGTAAGGCCTTGGGCCCAAAGGTTTTACTCTGACTCTCTGGGTCCCAGGAGACACTTGACTAATTAAGGCCAGCAGCTGAGCGAGTGCTTCTGTTGACCAGAAGTTCAGGAACAGTTTCTCTTATCTATAGATAAGAGAAAAGAAAAACAACTCCTCAGTCCTTAGTAACAAAACCCAACAGCGACCTGTTCATATGCCCTGGTTAAGGATATATTGGAGGGCTGGCCTGGTGGCCTAGTGGCCTAGTGGTTAAGGCAGCTAGGTATTACAGTGCTGTCCACGTGATTTGAATCCCAGCCCTGGCAGCTCACAAAACACTCTGAGCACAGGTGCATGCATGCCCGACATGCCGATGGTGGAGCAGGGCTGTGGAGGGACGCAGTCTGGGCCATGTCCCGGGGGTATTTGCTCCTCTTCTCTCCCTCTCTCTTTCAGGCTGGCACTTGTGCTCCCTGGCAAATTTAAAACAAAACAAAACAACAGCACGTCATTGGAATGTGATCAAACTAGTTATTTCAACCCCTAATTATACCTGTAAAATTTAAAGAAATTTTGGGCCAGCCAGTGGGGTGGTGGTGAAGGCACTGGACTCCCACGTGGCTGACTGCGATTCGGGTCCCAGACCCGACAGCTTGCTTTCTCACTTTCACTCTCTCTCTTTCTTTGTCTCTCTCTGGTGAGCATACATACCCATAGCAAATTAAATAATAATAATAATCAATACATAAAAATAAATAAATAATTCTTTGTCTTTTACGGTTTAAAGAAATTTCCTCTGGGTTTATTCGGTTCCTAAGCATTAGTAGGGCGCCTTACCTGACAGTGCTGAATGACTATGAGACAGAAAACTGGTCCAAAACCAGATGCTTCGTAGGTTGAGGACGCACCAATTGCGTGCATGTGCAGAGAAAGGTCTAAACCCTAAATGAAATGGGCTCTTTCTATGGCCTTGTTGCACCGACTGGCACGAGCAGATCACGCAGCGGCTCCTTCAATGCCCGTGTTCCTTATTTCAGATATCGATAACACCTACAACCAGGTGTCAGAAGACCTGAGGAGCAGAATCGAGGACCTGAGGCGGAAAGTCATAGAGAAGGTGCAGCAGATCCAGCTTCTGCAGAACAACGTCAGAGCTCAGCTCATCGACATGAAGCGGCTGGAGGTGAGGACGTGGCTCAGAAGCCAGAGTCCCTTTCTGCGACCCGCAGGGACAGGGACGGCAGTGGCCAGACAGTGTCTGCTGTCTTTAGAGAAAAGTGTTACACCCCTTATCTACCCAGAAGTAGATAGCCTCTCCCCCACGCTCGAGGTGAAGGAAAAGTGGAGAGATATTCAGTAGATTTTCCTAGGGCACATAGGTGGATTTCAGAAGCCAATGTCCACTCCCTGCTTCCACGGTCCGTGACACTCCCGTGTTCTGAGGCTTTGGCCTCAGGCTCAGCAGGGATCTCTGAATCAGCATTCTCTTTCCGAGAGAACAGCGCCTTACTCTCGTCCTCCCGAAGGCTAGGATGCATCCAAATGCTCCCATCGCTCATCCTGGCTGGCCTCACCATCCCCGATGTCTTATTTACCGACGAGGAAAGCAGAGTGCACTGGTGGGCGTATCTCCAAGTCCCAGAAATGAAAGTCGTTCCCAGAAGATACCTTAGTCCCCAGGGTCTCAGCAGGCACTGCTAGCTCGCACCTGCATTGTCCTCATGATCTTTTCCCCCTCTCTAGGTGGACATCGATATTAAGATCCGGTCTTGCAAAGGTTCATGCAGCAGGGCTGTGGCTCGTGAGATAGATCTGAAGGACTACGAGAACCAGCAGCGGCAACTGGAGCAAGTCATTTCCAAAGACTTGCTTCCCCCCAGGGACAGGCAGTACTTGCCACTGATAAAAATGAGCCCTGTGGCCGACTTGGTTCCTGGCAATTTCAAGAGCCAGCTTCAGAAGGCCCCTCCGGAGTGGAGGGCATTGACCGAGATGCAGCAGATGAGAATGGAGTTAGAGAGGCCTGGGCGAGAGGGGCCGAGCCGGGGAGACGCTCCAACTTCTGGACCAGAATCAGAGAGTCCCAGAAAGCCTGGAATAGGGCCTGGAAAATGGAAACCCGGGAGCTCTGGGTCAGATACCACTGGGCACTGGAACCCTGGAAGCTCTGGGTCAGATACCACTGGGCACTGGAACCCTGGAAGCTCTGGGTCTGACCACATGGGACACTGGAACCCCGGAAGCTCTGGGTCTGACCACACAGGACACTGGAACCCCGGAAGCTCTGGGTCTGACCACACGGGGCACTGGAACCCCGGGAACTCTGGGTCTGGAAGTTTTAGGCCAGACAGTTCAGGCTATGACAACACCAGACCCGCTAACTCAGACTGGGGCAAATTCGAAGAGGTGACGGGAAGCGTGAGCCCAGGGACAAGGAAAGAATACCACACGGGTAAGCTGGTCACGTCTAAGGGAGAGAAAGAGCTCCTGATTGGCAAGGAGAAGGTCACGTCTGGTGGCACAACCTCCACGACACGTCACTCGTGCTCGAAAACCATCACTAAGACTGTGATAGGGCCTGATGGTCGCAAGGAAGTGACCAAGGACGTGGTGACCTCCGAAGACGGCTCTGACTGCGGCGACGCCGTCGACCTGGGCACCCTTCACTCTTTGCCTGGCAGGGGTGGCCTGGATGACTTCCGCCTGCGGCATCCCGACGAAGCAGCTTTCTTTGACACGGCCTTGACGGGGAAAGGATTCTCAGGTCTGTTCAGCAGCAAGACCCAGTCTATGGGCTCAGACGCGGACCTTTTCACAGACATGGACGAGTCCAGCTCTCATCACTTTGGTGTGCCTGAGTTCTCTTCCGGCAGTAAAACTTCAAAACAGGTTGTAACCAGTAGCTCGAGCTTCAGCAAAGGAGGCTCCACATTCGAATCCAAGAGCTTTAAAATGGCAGATGAGGCTGGGAGTGAAGCCGAATTCAAGAGAGGCCATGCTAGAGCACGCCCTTCCAGAGGTATCCACACTTCTCCCTTGGGGAAGCCTTCCCTGAACCCTTAGACTAAGTTAATTATTTCTGCAAAGCGCCCCCATAGCACCTGGCACTTCTTCCTAACTCTCTGTCACACACTGTTGAAAATGCACTCTCTGGTCTGTTTTCTGTGCTAGGCTGTACGTTCCACGGGGGCAGGGCCTTGGTCTGTATCCCCAAATGCCTAGCCGTGCAGAGTTCTCACTCAATAAACACATGTGACATGAATGAATCCTCTGAAACTGGGCTCTGAGTTTGTTTAACCAAATTCTTCCACCGTTCCAAAGGTGTCCTGTTGGAATTGTCCCCCAATTGATTCATTGTACTCTTAGCATGTCCCCGTTGACATCTAGGTCAGACTAGGAACAAGTCGTGTTAGTGTTCATTGATGGACAGCTGCCTTTGCTGGTTAGTTGCCGATAGTGTGTGCGGGAAAATTCCAGATGCATTCGAGGAAGAGCAATCCCTTTCGCGATTTGTAGGTACCAATGCTCCTCGCTTGCAAAAATTCTACCCCTGCATTTGTTCCTCCTTTCCCCAGGGAGGGAAGCAAGGAAGGAAGCAAAGACGCAGAGCTGCCCCTCGTTAGTCCGAGCCAGGCCTGTCTTTGTAAAGTCAAATGAGAGTAACTTCTTCCAACCAGCTTAATTTTTTTTTTAGACTGCGATGATGTCCTCCAAACACATCCTTCAGGTGCCCAAAGTGGCATTTTCAGTATCAAGCCACCAGGATCCAGTAAGATTTTTTCTGTTTATTGCGATCAAGAGACCGGTTTGGGAGGATGGCTTTTGATCCAGCAGAGAATGGATGGATCACTGAATTTTAACCGGACCTGGCAAGACTACAGGAGAGGTTTCGGCAGCTTGAATGACCAGGGGGAAGGAGAATTCTGGCTCGGCAATGACTACCTCCACTTGCTGACCCAGAAGGGCTCGGTTCTTAGGGTTGAGTTGGAGGACTGGGCTGGGCAAGGGGCCTACGCCGAGTACCATTTCCAAGTGGGCTCCGAGGCCGAGGGCTACACCCTGCAGGTCTCCTCCTACCAGGGCACCGCAGGGGACGCTCTGGGCGAGGGCTCATTGGAGGACGGGCCCGAGTACACCTCTCACGCGGGC
>NW_006208529.1:263668-271243 GCF_000334495.1 Tupaia belangeri chinensis
TTCAGCACCTTTGACAGGGACGCAGACCAGTGGGAGGAGAACTGCGCCGAGGTCTACGGGGGAGGCTGGTGGTACAACAACTGCCAAGCTGCCAATCTCAACGGCATCTACTACCCCGGGGGCTCCTACGACCCCAGGAACAACAGTCCCTACGAGATCGAGAACGGAGTGGTCTGGGCCCCCTTCCGAGGAGCAGATTACTCCCTCAAAGTTGTTCGCATGAAAATTAGGCCTTTGGTGAGCAGATAGGCTGTGGGAGCTGGAGTGGGAGGGTGTGTTCCCTTTGTTTAACCAAGTGGGAGGAAAATAAAGGCGTCAAGATTCCTGACGACCTACTGAACAACCCCCAGGTGCTGTTTTTATATTCTTTGTACTGTAGCTAAATGTAGCTGAGACATGTTAGTGCTTCGAAAAATAAAGATGAATCAGTTTTTTATCCTTGATTAGCTCTGTGGCTTCTCAAATTTTAATAAGGTTATACCAAGGGATGCCAAGAAGGAGCCAGGTGGAAGCTCCTCTCTGCGGCCTTGAAGGACACTGGTCTGAAACTTCTTTTCCTGGGACCAGCAGGTGGTGTAATGGCTATGTCGCTGGACTCCCATGTAGTTGACCGTAGTTCGCGTCCCCAACCCAGTGGCTTAAACTCATGCCCGGCGTGTGTGCGTGTGTGCCCAAGATCCCGAGAGGAGAATGGAGGAGAAGGGATGGCGTCTTGACCATCCCCTCTGGGAGGTGATTTCTTGCTTTCTGTCTCTATTTCTCTCTGTCTCTCTGGCGAGCACACGTGACCTATAGCTGGAAGAAAGAAAGAAAGAAAGAAAGAAAGAAAGAAAGAAAGAAAGGAAGGAAGGAAGGAAGGAAGGAAGGAAGGAAGGAAGGAAGGAAGGAAAGAAAGAAACCTCTTTTCTCAGCCTCACCCTCCAAGTCACTGGGCCATTGCCAAGTAAACAAGTCACCTCATTCACTTGATTTGGACCATTTAAAACCAATATCTTAAGTTAAAATGGTCTGAATTGAACAATGGCTGACTTCCATCATTTACAATGTATTGTCCAAAGTGTGTTCATCTCTTCTGTTAGCAAGCAAAACCAGGGAGGCAAAAGAAACATTCTTTCCTAAGGGAAATGGAGAGTCAGAAAGCACACTTAGTTTTCTCCTGGGGTCTGACCAATGAATGTCTTTCAAAAATTCATGGGATAATACATTTAAAATCTTCGCAATATCTACAGGTATTCCCAACACTAATTTACACATTGACAAACAATCCCCCCGAGCGCTGGTTTGACTTCTTTTTTTTTTTCTACCGGTCATAAATTATATCTTGTGATACATCAGTTATTATTAAAAGCTAGTCATTAGGAGCCGGTTGGTTAAGGCTGGATCCCACATGGCTGGCTGACTGCGATTCGAGCGTTGGACTTGGTGACTTGAAAAACACACTGTGCGCATGTGCGTGCATGCCCAAAATCCCAAGAGGAGAAAGGAGGAGAAGGGATCCTGGTATGGCCATCCTCCTGGGAGTGCTTTCTGACTTTCTCCTCCTTCTCTTTCCAGTGAGCACGCACGCTCTACAGCAGAATTTCTAAAAAAGAAAAGAAAAGTGAGCCATTCGTTTGAAATCATCTCACTAAAGATGATCTATACCTTATTTATAAAGTCAACTTCTTTACATCAGTCAATATTTTATTTGGTCCAAGCGGCATCTTCGATCTTGGTGGCCTCCTCAATTTTTGTTGGAACTACTTGGCCTGGGGTTGGCAGGTGGCATGGTGGTTAAGGGTGCTGGACTCCCATATGGTCGACCGTGGTTTGAATCCTGGACCTGGTAGCTTGCTTTCTCACTTTCTCTCTCTCTCTTTCTCTCTTTGACTCTCACTCTTGCTCTGCCCCACTCTGGTCACATTAAAATAAATAAATAAAGTTAAATAAAAATAATTCTTTAAAAAATAAAAAGAACTCCTTGCCCTTTGCCCTAGAGTATGTATTAAAATATCTTGAATCATCGGGTTCATCAGTCTTGCCCCCCAAAGCTTCTGTCCCAATATAACCACAGACTTTCTTCTAGGAAGGAAGGAAGAGAGAGAGGGAAGGACAGAGCAAAAGAAAAGGAGAAAAGAAAGAAAGAAAGAGGCCAGGGCAGGGCCAGGGCCTGGGGAACAGAGGTAGGTTAGCCTGGAAGCTTGCAAGAGAATTAACTGGGAGGCTGCATCGCATTTCCGTGTGTGGAATTAGAATCCATGACACACCTCCAAGTCTCTGGATAACTGGATAAGAAGTTCTTCAGAACTCAAATGAGCTCCTTTACTCTCAGATGGGGGGTGCTCTGTCCCCATCCCTTGTGAACAGGAAGGGCCATTTGTTTCTAGTTTATTTTGAAAAGATTAAATAAAACTCTTCATTTAATAAGCACCAGTCAATCCTAGCAAAATCGTGATAACTGGAGATGTAGTTTGGTTGTGAGAAAAGATCCCAAATATTTCTTTTCCACTTGACGTTTCCCTTCTCCTGGAAGTAAATATTGACTCAGCTGCTCCGATGCTCATTCCCTTGGAAGCCCACTGCATTGTGGTTTCGGTGTGATTACCACTCTGTCGAAACTGCTTGGTTGAGATGCTAGATCTTGCATGGCCGATTTCTTGGTTGGTTCGAGTTCTGGACCTGGCAGCTTGAAAATCACGCTGGGTGCGTGTGCATGCAGGCCTAAAATCCCGAGTGGAGGGTAGAGGAGAAGGGGAGAAGGGATTGAGGCCTGGCCTTCTCCATGGGGGGGTGGTTCTCATGTTCCCTCTCTCTCTGTCTGTGGTGAACACACGACCCCTATAGCAAAAACAAAAACAAAAAAAGAGAGAGAGAGAGAGAGAGAGAGAGAGAAATTGCTCTCCTCAGGTCAACACTCTTTGTCATTCTAAATTAAATGTCTTGTATTCAAGCCTCTTCTAGAGCTCGGCTCTGCTACTTTTCCGCCCTATCCCACCTCTCAGGCTGTCTTTTTGTTTGGTGTCTGCTACACCACTGTCTGGCTGTTCTCAGTCTCTTTAGCTGGAATTCCTTCTTGTTCCTCTCCGAGGGTGTGGTTTTTCTCGTTACAGTAACACAGCGCCCACCGTGGTCAGTTGGGGTGAGGTTTGGCACATCTGGCTTTGACAAGGCGGAAACTTGTTTCTTGCTCACGGAGACGTCTGCAGGAGCGTGTCTCTGCAGGAGCGTGTCTCTGCAGCCCTCAGGGTGCTGACTCCCGGTGAAAGGCACCCGTCCACCAGTTGGCCTTCCGGTGCAAATACCATGTCCTGTGGCCATCCAGAAAACGGGAGGGAGCAGGAAGGGAAAAGGACTTTTGAGGAACTCCCTTGGGTGTCCCGTACAGCACTTCTGTTCAGACCGTATTGGCTGTGGCCTGTCGCTTACGCAGACCTTGCAGGAGAGCCTGGGAGACTGTCAGATTTTTGCTGGGGTGAAGGCTATTCTTTTTTTTTTTTTTTTTTGCGCTTATACATCAATGTTTATTGCAGCATTTTTAAAAATATTTTTTATTACATTCATTCACTGTACATCATTATAGCATACATGATGAGATTTTCCATCCAGAGTACACTGTGCATTGGCTCAGTCAAGCACGTCGACGTGTATTCTGTTCCGAGTCTGTTAACGAGGAGGAGAGGGCGCACGGATGTGGAGGCCCGTGATAGCCAGTCGCTGCCTCATGCTTTCGCCCTCCGTAGTGAGTGCCCTTTTTCCTTGACTGGTCTGACAACCACCACAGCTTCAACCACCACTCCATAAGAAAGAGAAAGATGGGGGAACCAGCAGTTAGCGTAATGGCTATGTCGCTGGACTCCCACGTAGTCGACCACGGTTCGCATCCCGGACCTGGTGGCTTGAAACTCACGCCGGGTGCGTGTGTGTGCGTGCCCAAGATCCCGAGAGGAGCATGGAGGAGAAGGGATTGTGGCATGACCATCCCCCCGGGGGGCGATTTCTCGCTTTCTGTCTCTATGTCTCTCTCTGTCTGTCTGGCGAGCGCACACGCCCTATAGCGAAAAAAAACCTCTCCAAAAAAAAAGGAAGAGAACGACGGGAAGGTGAAGTTAAACTTTCTCAGCTTTGCATATAACCCTTTTCACAAACCGGTCCATTTCCAACCTCTGCAGTTGTTCACGCCACACCTCAAGTGCACTGGATTTCTCTCCTGATGGGATGCCATGGCAGGGCCTTCCAGGATGCTGTGCCTTTTCCTGGACTAGCTGGGAACGCCCTTTCACCTCTTAAAAGGCAACGCAAATTGTGTTTCCTCTGTGAGGTCTTCCTTAAGGCCCACCACATAGTAAACTGAATTGGCCCTCATGGTTTTTGTTCATATCTCAAAAACATCCCTAACTATGGAGCCAGCAGGTGGAGTAATGATTATGTCGCTAGACTCCCACGTAGTCACCCACGGTTTGAATCCTGGACGTGGCAGGAACATGTGCGTGTGTGGCTAAAATCCCTAGAGGAGAATGGAGGAGGAGGGATTGCAGCATGGCCATTCCTCGCGGTGCGTGATTTCTCACTTTCTGTCTCTCTGCCTCTCTCTGTCTCTCCATCTCTCGGTCCCTCTGGCGAGCACGTGTCCTACAGCAAAAATCCTTCTCTAAAAAAAAAGAGAAAACCTTTAACTCTAGTGGCTAGCCATCCCTAGCTTTGATGCATTCATGTTATGGTGGCACCAGACTGGTTTTTTTTTAGGGCAGGGGTCATTAGTCACGCATTCTGTCCTACATAACACTGTGTCACCTACTTCAAGATTACACAGACAAGTTCTAAATATTTCTTAAAATAGTTTTTTACATTTAAATATTCGATTAATATTTATTTATTTTAATGGTATGAAGAAAGTCTATTTTTATTTTCTTGTAGATGGACGGTTACGCCCTCTTATCCCTCTTGTAAAAATGGATGAATTTGTTAAACCTTGATTTATTTTACATTTACTTTTTAAAACAAATATATTTGATTTTTTTTTTTTTTTTTTTTTTTTTTAGAGAGAGTTTTTTCTATAGGGCGCATAGGGTGCATGTGCTTGCCAGAGAGACAGAGAGAGACAGAAAGCAAGAAATCACCCTCCAAGGGGAATGGCCATGCCTCAATCCCTTCTCCTCCAATCTCCTCTTGGAATTTTGGGCAACCACACACATGGACCTGGGGTGAGTTTTAAGCCACTGGATTGAGGACTTGAACTGTAGTCAACTACATGCTACATGGGAGTCCAGCAACATAACCATTATACCATCTGCTTGTCCCCAAAATATTTGCTTTTTAAAAGATTTATTTAATTCTATTTTTTCTTATTTTAAAATTTTGCTGCAGGGCATGTGCATTCAACAGAAAGAGCGAAAGAGAAAGGGAGAACGAGAAAGCAAGTTGCCAGGTCCAGAATTCAAACCATGGTCAGCTTGTGGGAGTCCAGCACCTCAAGCACCTTGCCACCTGCTGACCCTACATTTACTTTTCAAATATTATTATTCCCTGTCCCACACAGCTCAAATCCTGGCCCCAGAAGCTCAAAAACACACGCTAGGTATGTGTGCTACGTGCCCAAAATACTCACAGGGTGAAAAAGTGGAGGAAACAGGGGACCAGCAGTTGGCATAATGGCTACGTAGCTGGACTCCCATGTACTTGACTGTGGTTTGAGTCCCAGACCCGGTGACTTAACTCACACTGGACACGTGTGCTTGTGTGCCCAAGATCCCGAGAGGAGAATAGAGGAGAAGGGATTGTGACAGAACCATCCCCTCTGGGGAGTGATTTCTTGCTTTCTGTCTCTCTGTCTCTCTCCATCTTTCTGGTGAGCGCACACGCCCTGTAGCAATAAACTCTTTAAAAAAAAATCATGCCAGGCACATATGCATATGTGCCTCAAATTCTGACATGATGAAGAAATGAAGGAAAAATAATTGAGAAGAACACCCCACTGGTTAGTGCTTTTTCTCTTTCAGAAGTGTATGCATCTGTGGTAATAAAAGCATATCCAGTAACTATGGAATAGCAATCAGTAATCCGGTTTTCTGAGTCAGATGGTATATTCACAACTCTGCCACATACTAGTTGTGTGTTCTTAGGCAAGTTACTTACTCTTTCCAAGCCAAGTTAAATTTCCTTCAAAATAATGGTAATGTTTTAAAATTTTCTCCTCTCGGGATCTTGGGCACACTTGCACATTTGCCCAGCGTGAATTTTAAGCACCGGGTCTGGGACGCGAACCGTGGTTGACCATGTGGGAGTCCAGCGACATAGCCATTACACTAACTGCTGGTTCCCTGGAAACCTTTTAGAATAAAGAATTACAAGTTTGGGGCCACCTGGTCATGTGGTGGTTAAGCTGGTTGGATCCCACATGGCCAACTGTGCAGCTCAGTTCCTAGATCCTGTGACTTAAAAACAGTCCAGGGGCACATGTGTGTGTGTGTGTGTGTGTGTGTGTGTGTGCATGTGTGTGCACGCGCCCAAAATCCTGAGAGGAGAAAGAAGGGACTGTGCATGGCCATTCCCCCCAGAGGGGTGTTTCTCACTTTCTCACTCGCCCTCTATCTCTATACATGCCCTATAGCAAGATTACAAACAAAAGAAATTCCATATTTCCCAAAAATATCATAAGAATACTTTACTAAATGGTCAATAGTTAAAAAGCATTTTAAATTCTCTTACTTGTGTAAATAATTAAAGACATGAATATTGATTGTTGATATTTTATTAACAATGTTCAGCATTAGTGGGGCCAATAGGTGGCATGGTGACTAAGGTGCTGGACACTCCCACACGTCTGACCATGGTTTGAGTCCTGATCCTGGTGGCTTGCTTTCTCACTTTCCCTTTCTGTGTCTCTGTGTCTCTCTCTGGTTGAATTAAAATAAATGAATGAACAAATAAGATTAAATTTTTTTTTTAAATCGTACTAAGAGGTGGCAAGGTATTACCATCTTTTTTTTTTTTCTTTTTGGAGAGATTTTTGCTATAGGGCACATGCGCTCGCCAGAAAGATGGAGAGATGGAAAGAGAGAGAGATAGAAAGTGAGGTATCACACCTCAGGGAGACAGCCATGCCGCAATCCCTTCTCCTCCGTTCTCCTCTCAGGATCTTGGGCATGCATGAATACGTGCCCAGCGTGAGTTAAGCCAATGAGTCCAGAACTCGAACCGCAGTCAACTACATGGGAGTCCAGCAACATAGCTGGTCCCCTCCTTTAAAAAAATTAATAATACTCAGCATTAGTGATGGAGAAGAAAAATTAAAAACAATAATTGACACATCTTTCCAAAGAGTTATTCAGAGATATGTATTTATGTGTATTTTAAATTATTATAACGATATTTACAATAGTTTATAATTATTATAAATATTATATTAAATTACATATAAATTATATTTATATAAAACTGTGATATATTTATTCATTTATATGAAATGTGCACACGTGTGTGTGTGTGTGTGTGCGCGTGTATTTATTTATTTATTTAAAGCTCTTTGAAATGTCGAAACCTTTTTTGTCCTCCAGAATTCTGTTTCTAGTAATGTAGTCTAAAAATAAAGAAGAGGGG
>NW_006208529.1:271310-274105 GCF_000334495.1 Tupaia belangeri chinensis
TGAGGTTTGAGGACCAGACCTGGTGGTTTGCTTTCTCACTGCCCCCTTCCTGGCCCTCTCTCTCTTACTCTGGTCAAATTAAAAGAAACAAATAAATAAAGTTAAATAAAATAATTCTTTTTTAAAAAATAAATAGTATATGAATAGTACTATTTCCTATTAGCGTAATCATCTTTTGCCAGAGAGCACATGCACTCACCAGGGAGAGACAGAGAGATAGAGCACCCTCCATGGGACATGGTCATTCTGCAATCCCTTCTCCATTTCTGCATCCTTTTAGGATTTGGGATATGCATGTGCGTGTGCACGTGCACTCTCTCTCTCTCACACACACACACACACATGCACACACTGTGTTTTTTAAGATATTAGGGCCAGCAGAGATGAACTTGTAGTTAGCCATCTAGGATCCAGTTTTCTTAATCACTAGGCCATGGGGCCAGACCACACAATCATCTTTTATATGAAGTTTTTAATAATTTTTAAAAGAGATTTTTGCTATGGGGCACGTGCTCTCCCTGGAGAGACAGAAAGACAGAAAGCAAAAAAATCACCCACAGGGGGAATGATCAAAATAAAAACATCGCCCACACTGCAATCCCCTCTCCTCCGTTCTCCTGTTGGGATTTTGGGCATGCACGCACACACGGCCAGAGTGAATCTCAAGTCACTGTTCCAGGACACGAACCACGGTCGATCACATGGGAATCCAGTGCCTCCCTTATGGCCCTATTTAATCATTCTTCATGTGTGTGGGATAGCGATCAAAATCCTGGCACTCTCTACTTACCCATATATTTTATTCCTTCAATAATTACACAAGGGGAGTCACATACTCGCACTGTTCATTTTAACTGGTACCTGTATATTCACTATACCTTTTTTCTACTTCTCCCAATGAAAGCATGATCACGGGGCGATATCTCTTTGCTCATTTGGTTTTCTGACTGAATTTTATTTATTTCTCCTCCCCCCACCGCACCCCCACTTTCTAATTTGAAAACTCTCAGAAATTGCGAGAAGGGTTTAATGAATACCGGTTTAATGAATACCTTTCCGGCCTTCACCTCTCTTCACCAACTGTTTGCTACATTTGCTTTATCTCTCCAAGGGAGATAGTTTAATGCAGTTTTGCAACAGCTTATGTGGGCGTGCAGCCTGGAGGTCATAGCCCTGCCGGGGATTGAGTCCAAGGTGAATTTAGCTAATGTTCTGCAGAATACTCTGTTGCAATCATCAGGAACCCGCCTCGAACAGAGCTGCTCACAGAGCGCTTCTCCTAATCACAGGGGTCTCTGCCAGGTCTCTCGAGTTGCCTTTGTGGTTTCTGAATGGTTGCTTTTTCTATGTGGTAATGGGAGACTTAGTATCCAGCTCTTGTTTAAGAATTAATTTGAAGGGCCAGCAGGCAGTATAGTAGTTGAGGCGCTAGACTCCCATATGGCTAATAAGTGGTTCGAGTCCTGGATCCTGCAGCTTTGAGACTCACCCTGGGCATGTGTGCATGCATGCCAGAATCCCAAAAGGAGAATCGAGGAGAAAGGACTGAGATGTGGCTATCTCTCCTAAGGGGTGATTTCTCACTTTCTCTCTCACTGTCTCTGTCTCTCCAGCAAGCACACCCACCCTATAGCAAAACAAACGAACAGGATTAATTTGAATCGTCTCCCCAGGTTCAAATTCCTTGCTGTATACTCCCTTCAGTGATGAGTAAGGTCTTTCCTGCCATCATCCCCAATGAATTAAAAATTGTTCTGCATAGGGGCTGGCAGGTGGCGTGGAGGTTAAGGGCGCTGGGCTCCCACATGTCCAGCCACGGTTTGAGTCTACCTGGCGACTTGCTTTCTCACTTTCCTTCTTCCTTTTCCTCTCTGGTGAAACTGAAATAAGCAAATAAATAAATAAAGATAAATAAAATAATTTTTAATTTTTTTTCATAAATGAGATGTATAAAGTATCTGGAATTCAATGAAAAGGAGGCAAGAAGTGAATGATTGCATGCACAGATAAATATATGACAAATAAGTTATCTCAGAAATGGTTCCTGGGTAGGACCAGCAGTTAGCGTAATGGCTATGTCACTGGACTCCTGTGTAGTCTACAGCGGTTTGAGTCCCGGACCCGGTTGCTTAAACTCACGCCTGGTGCGTGTGCGTGCGTGCCCACGATCCCAAGAGGAGAATGGAGGAGAAGGGATTGCAGTGCGGCCATACCCCCTGGGGGTTTAATTCTGGCTTTCTGTCTCTCTGTCTCTCTCTGTCTCTCTGGTGAGCGCACGCACCCTGTAGCAAAAATCTCTCAAAAAAAAAAAAAAAAAAAGATATGATTCCTGGGTCAATTTCATTACCTGCTAGCTCCTTGTAGTATTTTCATGACTACCAACCTTTAAATGCTGCTACTTCTCAAGCTGTTTCAGCAAATAGTGCATGTTGTATTGCTTCGCTCGAATATGACAAATACTCAACTTAAAATTTAAATTTATTTATTCATTTTTTAGGCAGGCTCTTGCTGGGCTGCAGTCCTCCTGCCTCAGACTCCTGAGCAGCTGAGACTACAGGGACGCACCACTGCCCTGACTGTCATCATGGGCTGGGGACTGGGGACTGATGCTTTCAATGACTCTATTTTCTCCATAAAGTTGTATGTTAAGTGATATTTTTAGCTACCATTTGATATTTTCTAACTAGAAAAAGCTGTCTTTTTTTTTTTTTTTTTGAAGAGGTTTTTGCTATAGGGCGCATGTGTTCGCCAGACAGACAGAGACAGAGAGACAGAAAGTGAGAAATCACCCCCCA
>NW_006208529.1:274123-281087 GCF_000334495.1 Tupaia belangeri chinensis
CAATCCCTTCTCCTCCATTCTCCTCTCGGAATCTTGGGCACGCACGCACACGCGCCCGACGTGAGTTTCAAGCCACCGGGTCCGGGACGCGAACTGCGGTCGACTACGTGGGAGTCCAGCGACATAGCCATTACGCTAACTGCTGGTTCCCAGAGAAAGCTGTCTTTTTATTACGTGAGTCCTGAATGGGCAAAATCAGACATGTAGTATTTCTTACCAAACGATACCTTAAGAAAGCTTCCTCCTTTCTGGATGAGCTTTCACCAGTGCTGGTCTCTGCTTCTATTTGTACATTAACTAAGAATTTACCATTCGATTGGCTACTTGAGTGGCTTTTAATCTGTGGCTTTTCTCGGAATTCTAGACTGTCATTAGACCTTGTCTGGGCCTAAGCAGGACAGGTTGAGCAAAGGTCTGCAGGTTGGACTCGTCCCACCCCTGCGGCCTTCATTGGGTAGACTTTGGCTACCCTCAGTCTTGCCCCAAAACTCTACTTTCAAGTGTTTTGCATTTTGAGCTTCTGTATGTGCCTTTAATGGAAAATAGGTTATATATATGAAAAAGGATAACCAAGAGTTTGATCATTGTTGAATTTAGTCATCCAAAGTTTATGCGTTTATGAAAATCAGCCTTTTTGGGACCAGCAGTTAGCGTAATGGCTATGTCACTGGACTCCCATGTAGTCGACCGCACTTCGAGTCCCGGACCCAGAGGTTTAAACTCACGCCAGGCGCATGTGCGTGCGTGCCCAAGATCCCGAGAGGAGAATGGAGGAGAAGGGATTGTAGCGTGGCCGTCCCCCCTGGGGGGGGTGATTTCTCGCTTTCTGTCTCTCTGTCTCTCTCTGTCTGTCTGGCAAGCGCACGCACCCTATAGCGAAAAAACCACCCAAAAAAAAGAAAAAAAAAAAAAACAGGCTTTCTGACAGAACAATGATTCTGGAATCAAAACTGAGTAAGAGTTTATTATTAGCAAAGGAAAAGTGTGTAGTGAGCATAGAAGATGTTGAAAAGTGATAAAAATTGCCCGAGGATTTAAGAAGTGTTCCTCTGGGTGTTGACAGAGTGAGGTTTGAAAAGAAATTAGCGATTTGTCGGTGATGGAGGGAGGGTGCCGCTGACAGTGAGAGCACAATTTAGAAAGGGCCTGGCCGTTGGGAATAAGGCTGCATTGAACATGGCAGTGCAGAGATCTCTTCAAGACCGGATTTCAACCTTTCTGAATACATGCTTCAAGTGAGATAGCTGGATTATGTGACAGTCCTATTTTTTAATTTGTTTTTTTTTTAAGAGGTTTTGATTTTTGTGTGTTTGTTTGCTACAGGGTGTTTGCGCTCTCCAGAAAGACAGAGAGACAGAAAGCGAGAAATCACCCCCCAGGGGGGATGGTCACACCACAATCCCTTCTCCTCCATTCTCACTTGGATAGAGATGACAAGGATCTAGCATTAAGCAGGAAAGTGATTTGGTGAGCGTTTTCTGTTTTTAGGATAATCTCTGATGCAAACTGACAGATGGAGTAAAGCCCAGAGGGAGACAGAACTCATGGCAGGGAAAATCAGGTGAGTCGAACTTGGATTTCATGGGGAATCAAGAGAGTGGTGGCATTTCCAAGATAAAAATAATAACCTTCGCTGAGACGCAAAAGTTAAGAAGATGAGCTTGCAGACAGTAAGTACCATGAAAATGGGTGGGAAGTGATTGGGGAAGGACCCAGGGTCATAGGGTTGCCGTAGGGCAGGTGGATTGAAATGAAGGAATGTGGAAATTATATGTTTATTTCATGGGAAGAAACAGGAAAAGGGAGAAAATTCACTTCTACTCTAGTCCTGATGTGACTTGGAAAAAGAACAAGAACCCACTGAAGGGCAGTGGCAGGCCTGGTTTTATGGGCACAGGCAAATTCTGGTTTTGTCTTCACTATTTTCCTTCACGGAGGAGAGTTAAACATGGCCGTCCTCTTGGAATCTCTGGATTCCGACGTCCACTTAGGTGATCGAGTAGTGGTTTTTCCATGGTACACAGTGAGATTTTAAATATTCAGATGTTTGGGTTGGCCCCCTGGCCTGCTAGGTAAGGGAGTCCGATCCCACAAGGCGGCTAGCACAGTGGAGAAGGGGTTGCTACATGACCGTGCCCCTTCAAGGGGTGATTTCTCCCTCTCTCTCTCTGGCGAGCATGCATGCCCTCTGGCAGACTAAAAATAAATAAATATGCAAATGTTCAAGGTCAGTTTATTAGAAACTTGAGGTTGTGAATACTCTCTTTTTAAGTCCAAAGCCTAACTTACTGGCTGTGTGAATTACTAAGTAAGAATTAGTCATTTATTGCAACAAAGACTAGTTTAATTAATATACCTTTTGGAAAATTTTCTTTGACAGAGCTTACATAAGTAAGTGTTTTTTTTTTTTTTGTTTTTTTTTTTAGAGTTTTTTTGCTATAGGGCGTATGCACGTGCCAGAGAGACAGAAAGCAAAAAATCACCCCCCAGGGACGATGGCCACACCATAGTCCCTTCGCTTCCGTTCTCCTCCCGGGATCTTGGACACATACACACACATGCCTGGCGCACATGGCGCCCAGCATGAGTTTAATCCACCGGGTCTGGGACTCGAACCACAGTCAACTACATGGGAGTCCAGCAACATAGCCACTACGCTAACTGCTGGTTCCCATAAATAAAGTTTTCAAAGTGAACTCTTAAACATAACTTTCTAGCTTTCCTCACAATTTTTCTACCCAAAGAGAGACCCTTCTTCCTAATTTGAAACTTTTAACCACCAACCAGGATTCAAATTATGAACACTGACTTGGTCCACAATTATTCATTTAATTACTTCCTGGCGAACTAGACAAATGAAGGGCACAAAAGAAAATGACGTGCTACGTTTAATGTCATTTGTCCCGTACCTTTTCCAAAGAGTCACACTCACAACCATTTGAGAGTCTCAGAGTGATGTAATGTATGAAAGAAAACCCAATAACATAACGTATAAAAATGGCGTCACACAGGGAAAGTACAAGACTACACAGGAGGGGCTATTGCTGTGGGAAGAAGGGCCTGATCTTCATGCACATCTTCTTCATGGAGTACCACGACCCCTTCCAGTTCATCCACACCACGCCGTCATCTGTGCCATGCTTGGCCATGTCCCAGCTGTAATGGCCGGCCCAGTAGTACCTGCCGTTTGGATTGGCCGCGTGGCACCTGTTATACCACCATCCACCGCCGTCCTCCTTAGAACACTGTTTCTTGGGGTCTGCATTGATCCTGAAAGGAAATGTGTTGGAGGGATTAGAACCAGGGTGCGGTAGTTGTGGGGGGTTCTCTGAGGAACACCCCAGAAGGCTGCGACGCTCAGCTGCGTGTGGCATTCCTTCCCTCTGGTTCTGTGCAGTCTCTGCCCTATGGCAAGAAGGGGAGAGCTGGTTTGGTGCCCACCCCATCTGGGGGTCGCACTGCTTACTTCAAACTGAAATCTTGGATCTCGTGTCCCTCATATTAGAGAACCTTGGGAAACAAAAGGGAGGGCTGCGTGGATACAGAGATGCGAACACGTCTCCACACACGGACGGCTCAGAAGGCAGCCGGTCGCTGACTCCAGCTCTGCTTCTCGGTGGCTGTGCGGCTGTGGGTGAGCGACTTGCCCTCTGACCCTCCTCTACACAGTGCAGGCAATGCCTTTCCCCAGCGGAGGTGCCTTAGCGTGACACATCCGAGAGCTGAGCACAGTGGCTGGCGGACAGTGGACGCCCAGGAAACGCTAGGCGCGCAGCGATTGAAGGGACAAGGTGAAATAAAATAAAAAGAGAAACAATTCCCCAAAATAAGATGACCTATCATGAAGGATCTGAGCCCTAACAGCTGCAGGGACTTTTTCTTTCTTTTTTGGAGAGGTTTTTGCTATTGGGCACATGTGCTTACCAGAAAGACAGAGACAGAGAGACAGAAAGCGAGAAATCACCCCCCAGGGGGGATGGCCACGCCGCAATCCCTTCTCCTCCATTCTCCTCTCGGGATCTTGGGCATGCACGCACATGCGCCTGGTGTGAGTTTAAGCCACCGGGTCCGGGACGCGAACCGCGGTTGGCTACATGGTAGTCCAGCGCATAGCCATGAGGCTAACTGTAGCAGAGACTTTGAAAGCAGGCGCGAAGAGCGCTGCACGTACCAGCCGTCGTTGTCCCTGTCGTAGGTGCTGAAGTACATGCCGTTGTGGATGGTCATGGTCCTGTTCTCCCCCACCAGCTGCGAGGCGCCTTCCATGAGGGCGTTGCCGGCCGTGCCCTTGTACTTGCTCACGGAGATCTGGTACTTGCTGGCCTCGTTCTGCACCGTGAACCCGCCGTAGTGAGCTCTCACCTTGTCTCCTTTCCAGTCCTCCATTTCAATCAGAAGCTCCGTGGGCCCCATCTTGGTCAACTGGCTTATTTTGTCATTTCCAAGCCAGTACTCGCCTAAAGGAGAAATCAAATAACATCATACCAAAAACGGAACCTTCGGAAACAAAACAAAAACAAACAAACAACCGGTTTCTCTCCCCTTTGCTGTAGTTTGCATGTTTTTTGTAACCGAACTCCTTTTAACTGCCTCACCCTAAAAAATAGACTCCCACCACTGCCTGCTGTTTAACGGAAGAAAATCCCATTTTTAAATAGAATACACTTATTTTGTAGCACCAGCTTTTACCTGGTAGGCCACAGTATTTTTTCCCGTCTGCGTTGGTTGCGATATTTCCAAATCCTTGTTTGTACGGGTCCCATTTCCTGCCAAAGTCAACGCTGCCATCTTGGCGGTTCTGAATGACTGTCCAGCCTGTGGTCACAGGGACAAAGATTACACACAGGAACCAAGCACGTCACTTTGAAAAGAACATCTGAAACTCTTAACTCGCGCAACGTCTTTTATACCCACCTGTACTGGGTACACCAGAATAGTTACAAGAAGGAAAGGAATACACGAGGAGAGTTGTTAAACCCTTTGGATACTGCAAGTGTTTTACCTCATGCCAAATTGAGAATCCTAGACACCGCACAACTTTTTTTTTTTTTTAAGTTAAAAGCTTACTTGACTTTATTTATTTATTTATTTTCATTTGACCAGAGAGGGACAGAGTGAGACAAAGAGAGAGAAGGAAAGTGAGAAAGCAAGCTGCCAGGTCCGGGACTCGAACCACAGCCGGTCACGTGGGAGTCCAACGCCTTGAACCACCACGCCACCTGCCGAGTCCAAAGCCTTAAACCACCACGCCACCTGCCGGCCCCAATATTTTACACGATTTAAAAGATCAGATTGACTGCTAAGTCAAATGCTCATTGGTAGCTATGTTAGGGCCAGGTCTTGTTTCCAGGAGTTTTATGGTATTAAAACAATTACCGAATAGCAGGTGCACAATGTTCAATTACGTACCTCCATTGTCTGTAGTCATGTCACAGTACACCCTGTATGGTCTGCTAGAACTGACAGGCTGGATGAGATACATTTCAGATGTTTCACCTCCTTTTCTGATAATTTCTTCACATTCTGCAAACATAAGAAAATATAGTACGCTCAGGCTCCTGCAGTAAAATCACTTGGTCTCTCCTCACCAGATCTTTAAGATAACTGATTACATAGGTTATAGAGGGGTATGCTACTAAGGGCATTTGAAATATTACAGAAATGGGTCTTCCTTTCACTGAAAATGGAATTCAGTTTTGAATTCTATCTGCCAAAAGAATAAAACAAGCCTTTCCCTGTCTTCGGTGTCCTGGCACGTCCGTAAGCTGCCAGAACACGGGAGATGGAGACATTGCTCCATGTACCTGCGGGCCGGCCATCTGTGCAAGCGTGTACGTACACACACACACCAGCCATCCTGGGACTGCACCACCATCATGCCCAATCCCGCTCAGGAGCTGGAAACCAAGGACCAGCAGATGGTGTAATGTTTACGTCCCTGGACTCCCATGTAGTCGACTGTGGTTCGAGTCCCAGACCTGCTGGCTTAAAACTCACACCTGGTGGTGTGTGTGCGTGCATGCCCAAGACCCCAAGAGGAGAATGGAGGAGAAGGGATTGTGATATGACCATGATTTCTTGCTTTCTGTCTCTCTGTCTGTTTCCGTCTCTGGTGAGCACACATTCCCTATAGCAAAAACTTCTCTAAATAAATAAATGAATGAATGAATGAATGAATGAATGAATGAATGAATTGGAAAGGAATCCGCGGAAGCCAGACACAATATGCAAAAGGCATTTTCGGGAGGTACTGTAACATCACGGGCTGGCGGAGTCAGGCTGCCTGTTGCTTAGCTTTCCTATTTCCAGAGGGGGCGGCTTCTCCGGAAGCCCTGCAGAACTAGGGTCCGCGGCTCGTTACCTTTGCCCGACACCACGGGGATATTGCAGCTGACGGTGCACGGGGTGCGGCAGTACTCCATCTGAGCCGACACGTCGCTCTCCAGCTTTTGTATTTTGCTCCTCAGGTCCTCCAGGATTGAGCGGAGCACGCGCAGATTGGTGGGGATGTTACTGTTCACGGTCTCATCGATGTAGACCCGGTGCCGTTCCAGCTCGGAGGAGTACTCGGTTATTACGTTTTCATTATCTGGGAGGATGGCGTTATGTGGGAATAGTCAGCGGTTCTGCCTCATAGAAACACTAAGGGTATTCAACCGTACAATGCTGCTTCTGATTTTCTAAGAATAAACCAACAGAGGGGCCAGCAAGTGGCATAATGTTTATGTCGCTGGACTCCCACGTAGTCGACCACAGATTGAGTCTCGGACCTGACGGCTTAAAATTCATGCTGCGGACCAGCAGTTGGCATAATGGCTATGTCACTGGACTCCCATGTAGTCGACTGTGGTTCGAGTCCTGGACCTGGTGTCTTAAACTCACACTCGGCACGTGTGCGTGCGTGCCCAAGATCCCGAGAGGAGAATGGAGGAGAAGGGATTGTGGTGTGGCCACCCCCCCCGGG
>NW_006208529.1:283730-290931 GCF_000334495.1 Tupaia belangeri chinensis
CGATGGCCACACTGCAACCCCTTCTCCTCCATTCTCCTCTCGGGATCTTGGGCACGTACGCACACGCGCCCGGCGTGAGTTTAAGCCACCAGGTCCGGGACTCGAACTGCAGTCGACTACATGGGAGTCCAGCGACATAGCCATTATGCTAACTGCTGGTCCCAACTACATACATCTTTAATGCACAAAGATTTTGGGGAAATATGCATATTTTGCATGGACGACATGGAGATCCCAGACAAACTCCGATTTTATGATGTGTGATTCACCTGATTATTAGAAATAAAATTCTAACAAAAGAAAAATGTTTTCTTCTTTTTTGGAGATGCTCTACAATTGACAGTCTGGCTTTACTAGAGAAAAGGGGAAAACGTTTATAGAAATTATATGGGTATTTAGAGCTATAAAGACCCTTTATTGAAATAACTAAAACCAGAAAACTGATTTGGGAGGGTAATTACGAAACTGTCTCTGAGGATTAACTGGTAAGTAGGAACGTGGAAGTGCTTTTGCAAAGCCCTTTACAAAAAATGTAATCTTGCACATTTTTACATTTTTGTACCTAATGTGAGCAACCAATTGTTCTTTTATGTACACAACCTGATAACTAGAACATACTTAAGTTCTTTTCAAAATCAACAAATGGGGACCAGCAGATTGCATAATGGTTACATCACTGGATTCCCACATAGTAGATTGCAGTATGAATCCCGGATCTGGCATTTTAAAACTCACGCTGGGCACAAATTCCCAAGAAGACAATGGAGGAGAAGGGATTGCGCCATGGCCAGCCCCCTGGGGGGTGACTTCTTGCTTTCTGTCTGTCTTTCCAGTGAGCACACATGCCCTATAGCAAAAATCTGTCTAAATAAACAAACAAAACCACACACACACAAAAAAAAAACAACTCAAATTCAACAAATGACCAAAATTAATCATCTCATTTAGATATTATTAAATTATAATTTCCAGAAAGACAAACCTACATTATGTACAAGAAATCTGATCATGATGCATGTGGTAATAATATTCACACTCTTTAGATATTCGTTTTCCTAAAAGACCTTCTGCATTTTTTATATTTTCAAACCAACAGCAATAATCAACACCGATAATACTTGAGAAAAAATTGTTCTACAAGTGAATAAATTAGACTAAGCTACATTTCATTATCATTAATAATAACAATAAACACTACCTCTGATGTAAACGTTCTCACCCCAAAATAAGGCATTTTACATTTGATCTATTCTGTTTTTAAACTTAGGTTACAATTGTCATTCATACATAGAATTGTCAGAAGCTATGTATTACCCTCCTTCACCAAAGAGCACCTCTCTACGACAGCTTTCTTATTTTAAAATACTGCTCTTTCATTATTTTACAGTCTATACTTATTTATAGTCTCCATAATTGTAATAATGCCTTGCTAGAACTAAGCAAAAATTATAGTATTCCGAATAACAAGTGAGAAAAACACATCCTGCATTAGCTAAGGCATCTTCGTCCTGGGAGAAATAATCAACCAGAAAACAAGACATTATTTTATATAAAGAAATACGACAACACCTTCTTAAAATGAATACCTGAGATTAACAATTCCATTTCAGAACTACAACCAATGCTCATTCATGACAAGAACTAGTCACGTAAGATTATGATTTTGTTACTTGTTCTAGTCATAAAATTAGTAGTGATAGAATATTTTTTAAAAATCACCTCATCATCGTAGTCAGTGAAACCTTGGGCTTTAGCTGAGGAAACACACAGTAGTAGCAATAATAGATGTTTCATGGTCTTCAATTTGGGGAAATCCCAGGAGACCATCCTCTGCCTGTAGAGTTAAGGGAGCAACTTCAATCCCATTTATACCCACGTCCTCTGCTGGGCGACGTTGGGAATGGCTACCTCCCCTGAGTTAATATTCAACCTTCGGCTTCACTTGTTGGCTGAACCACTTTATCGCTTGAGCAACATCTTCCCAGCAAGACTTATTTACTTGTCAGACAACTCTTCTTCTCTGCTGGCCTAATTTAGAAACACCGAAGTCCTTCGGTTCATTCAGTTGACCGACATGACGGGAAGTTAGGTCACCCCTCCAGGAGATGCTCCCCCAGTTCCTCATAAACTATGTGGATGCTGTTCAGGGTCACGAAGGCTGTGAAGAAAAGTATTTTCAATCCAAGCACCAGAGTCTGGCCTCCTCACGAGGCATTCACTGACATTGTGAACTGAGTAAAGACACAGTTTATGTTTTGAGTTAACCATGTTATTCAGTTTTTGTTTAAGGCAGAGAGAGACAGACATATAGAAAGCGAGAAATCATCCCCCATAGGGGATGGCCATGCTGCAATCCCTTCTCCTCCATTCTCCTCTCGGGATCTTGGGCCTGCATGTACACGAGCCCGGCGTGAATTTAAGCCACCGGGTCTGGGACTCGATCCACAGTCGACTACATGGGAGTCCAGTGACATAGCCATTGCACTAACTGCTGGTCCCAACCATGTTATTCAGTTTTGAAAGCAACCATGAAATCAAGACTAAAGCTTGATCATCAAGTCTAGCATGATTATCTTTTAGACATCAATCAGATAACGAAATAACAATTCGTGACTTATTCAGGGATAGCAAACCGAAGGAAGAAAACCTCCAGGTTCATATAGTTTGCTCTAACCAGCTTTCATACTTGTCCTTCATCAATGTAAGTCAAAATGCTCTAAAAATAGTAAACGTTACTAACGTGATCAGCAGATCCTAGCTTCTTCAATTAACATTATTATTGGGGTGATGGGATAGTTAACCTTCTAGTTCATTATTATAGGTTTTAGGCTATATGGTTTATTAAAAATGCTATTTTAACATAGATGAAGACTTCAGCCATCGCTTTTAATATTGTCATGGGCTACACGTGGCCCATGGCTGTTTACCATCGCCCATGTCTCACTATCGGGAGCATCGAAAGGAGAGCCAAAGTCAGCAACCCAAATCCCAACAAATGCTCACGGTGAAGCATCTTCTGGTTTTTGTATAGAAAGTGAAATAGTCTCATTAAAAGAAATGTTTGATTAGAAAGTTAGCAGGGTATCTGGGTTTGGCTGAGGGCAGTGTTTCAAGCAATGCCTTGAGGGCCCAGCAGGTCACATGGGGATTAAAGTGCTGGATCCCAGACGGTCCACTTCTCAGTTAGGGTTCCAGACCCACAGCTTGGGAACCATGGCAGGCACGTGGATGCATGCCAAAACCCTGAGAGGGGAGTGGAAGAGAAGGGACTGTGGTGTGGCCATCCCCTCTAGGGAGGTGTTTTCCATCTTTCTCTATCTCTCTCCTGTGTGTGCATTTGCCCTGTGGTAAAAATATAAAGAGAAAAAAAGCCTTGAAACAAAATCTTTTTTCTTTTCTTTTTTTTTTTTTTTTTAATTTGCTATAGACTTGTGTACTCACTGGAGAGAGATGGGGTCAGAGAAGGAGAAAATGAGAAATCCCCCCCAGGTGTGGGGGGGATGGCTTTGTTGCAATCCCTTCTCCTCCTTTTCCTCTCCAGATTTTGGGCACACACGTACACACGTCTGGTGTGTTTTTGAAGCCACCAGGGTTGGGACTCCAACCATGCAGTGAGGCACATGGGACCCAGCCACCTTAACCTCCAATGCCACCAGCTGGCCCTGACACGGATCTCGATGTTGTGACACTCACAAAATGTTTTTCTTCTCTTCGTAGTCTAAGTCGCACCCCCAAATTCTTTTAGTGCAGATTTATAAAGTATTGAGTTGAAAGAAAATAAATAAAAGTATCTGGTTACGTGTTCCCAAATTTGTGTCTCGTTTATTAGTACTGAGTAAATACTGAACTTGGAAATGACTTTCTTTTAATTTTTCTTACAAGCATACACAATCTGATAGAAAAAGCAAAGCTATATATATATATATTTTTTTTTTTTTGAGAGATTTTTGCTAGAGGGCGCATGCACTCGCCAGAAAGAGACAGAGAGTCAGAAAGACAGAAAGTGAGAAATCACCACTCGGGGGATGGCTATGCCACAATCCCTTCTCCCCCACTCTCCTCTCAGGATTTTGGGCATGCACGCACACATGCCTGGTGTGTCAAGCCTCTGGCTCCAGGATGCGAACTGCAGTCAGTCATGTGGAAGTCCAGTGACATAACCGCTACACCATCTGCTGTTCTCAAAAATGTATGCTTTAATATACATATTAACTATAATAATATGCAAAAATATTGTGTCTTCCAAGTCGCCAGGGCTAGGTTTCAAACCAGAGTTGGCAAAGGGCAGTGCCACAGGGCCAGCCTGGCCTTTTATTCTTCCAAAGTAACATATTATGACTGCATTTTCTTTTTTCTTTCTTTTTTTTAAGAGAGATTTTTGCTCTAGAGCACATGCATTCGCTGGAGAGACAGGAAGCAAGAATATTAATATTCACTGTGCACTCCGTAGTCTTGAGAGCCTCCTCAGTGACAATAGGTTTGGGGCTGGGAGTACATCGCTGAGCAGGGGAGGCACAGCAAGCCTTGAATAAATACCTTTCCAAGGAGCGAGGGAACTGGCCTTCATTCATACTGCCTCGGACGTCAGACTGATCACCATGTATCTTATTTCGGTCCCCAAACTACGGAGCTCCACAGCTGTGACACTGAGGCTTCGAGAGGGAGAGTAGGCCACCCGAGAGTGCAGGAGGTGAGCGTTGGTGCCAGGGCTGACGCGGCCGTCTGGCCCTGCAGGCCATGCTCTGCCCGTTCTACCCTACGACCCAACAGAAGATGACCGGCTTAAAATTTTTGCCTGGACCTCCCTTTTACTTGTTTTGTTTTATTTTTGTTGGTAAAGTTTATTTATTATCATGATAAAAGTGCTTATGCACGCACGAGAGAGAGACAGAGAGAAGCACACACAACAGGCCCTTGTCATGCCGCGAACCCCCTTTCTGTACTCTTGTGGCTCGTCAGGATTTGGGGCACACTCATACAGGCCCAGTGTGTTTTCGAGAGAAGCTGGGGGTCTGGACTCACAATGTCACAGGGCTTCCAGGACTACGGTTCCGTTTGCTGCCTGTCACCACCAGGCTGGGCCTGCTGTTTTCATTCTTCTAAGGCCAGCCCGTCCTCTTGGGACAGTAGTGTCTCAGGCCAGCACACTCGCTTTCACTTGTGTGCTCACCCTCCTACGCGAGTGTGAGTGAGGATGCTCATGTGTGCGTAAGAGGCCTGGGCCACGCGGTGACAGGTGCGTAGCTTTGATTGTAGTTCCTGTCAGGTTGGTTTTTTTTACGGAGTTACAAGCGTTTACACTAACACCAGAAACCAGGTCAGATAGGTATGTTTGCACCGGGAAGAGGTGTGTTTGCAGAGACTCCGCTCACTAAAAAGACTTCATTTCTAAGAACGGGGACGCCATTGGCGGAGAGGACAGGGAGTACTGTTTGTTCAGCTATGTTTCGAGGTCCAGAGGGCAGTGTTCTTCGCATCAACTGGCGGCGTTTCGTAAGTCAGCGGCTGTCAATCAGTGACAGGCCAAACAGGGCTCTGGCGCTGAAGGCACAGGCTGGCGGGCACTGACTGCCAGCACACGGCCCAGTCTACACGGCACAGCAATTCGTGTTCAGGAACTGTTTCCGGAGCACCTGCAATGTGGCAGGTGTTCCCTCAGCTGGGGATACTCTGTGAACAGAGAGACAGAGCCTCGTGCTTGCCACGCTGTGTGTCTAGGGGGACGCTACCAATAACGAGCCCTGGGAGGGGTGACTTAGAGCGCCAGCCTTCTTAGGGGGATAGAGACTTGAAAAGAAAAGAGATTTGGGACTGGAAACTTGTGGTTTGAATGACGGTGGGTGACATCACACACTTAGCACACTGAAGAATTTAATAAATATGTGCTGAGGGCCAGCCCGGGGTGTGGTTAAGGCGGCGGGGGTCCTATGTGGCTGACTGTGTGGTTTCAGTTCTGGACCCAGCAGCTTGACAAACACACCAGGCAGGGACCAGCAGATGGCAAAATGGTTATGTCACTGGGCTCCCACATGGTCATCTGTGGCTCGAGTCTTGGACCTGGTGGCTGAAACTCCCCGCCAGGAGTGTGTGTGTATGTGTGCGTGCCCAAAATTCCAAGAGAGAATGGAAGAGAAGGGATTATGGCATGGCCATCCCCCCTTGGGGGTGATTCCTCACTTTCTGTCTCTGTCTCTCTCTGTGTTGAGCATGTACCCTGTAGCAAAAATCTCTCTTAAAAAATAAAACTGAAAAACACCCTAGGAGGCAGGTGTGTGTGCCCAAATCCCAACAGAAGGGAGGACAAGGGGTTGCTGGAGGACCTTTTCCCCAGGATGGGATGGTGCTTCCTCGTTTTCCCGCTTTCTCTGGCAAGCACATATGTCTTATAGCAAATTTTAAAAATAAATAAATAAAATCTGTTGAGCAAGCTTACGGATGTCTAAATGAGTGAATGAATAAAACGAAGTACTGGTTTTCTTTGTCTGACTAGACACGTGTTGAGATAGCATACTAAGTCGCAGTTAGTCTCTGAATTTTCTGAAAGTCACTATCCTCAGGGAGCTCAGTGGTGAAGAGCTGGAGGCCAGGCTGGACCAGAGCTTGGTTGGCAGTGGCACCTGCGATTGGCTAGTCATCCTCCAGGGAAAGCACGTGGCAGGGACAAGAGCAGAGCCTCCTCCGTAGACTTGGAGATGCCAGTTGGCTTTTCTTGTTGGAGCCGACACGGAGCAAGGCAGTAAGGGGAAGGGACATCTTCTTCAACCAGAGGCAGAGTGTAAGGCAGACAAAAGAGAGATGAAGCCGGGTGTGGTGGCCCGCGCTCACAGTCCCGGCAACTCCAGAAGCTGAGGTGTGTGAATGTGCGTTCCAGGTCAGCCCAATTAGAAAATATGCAAAGACCCTGTCTCAAATAAAAGAAAGAAAGAAAGAGGGATCAGCAGTTAGCATAATGGCTATGTCGTTGGACTCCCATGTAGCTGACCGTGGTTCAAGTCCCGGACCCAGTGGCTTAAACTCATGCCAGGTGTGTGTGCGTGCCTGCCCAAGATCCCGAGAGGAGAATGGAGGAAAAGGGATTGAGGCGTGGCCATCCCCCCTGGGGGGTGATTTTTCTCCCTTTCTGTCTCTCTGTCTCTCTCTGTCTTTCTGGCAAACGCATGTGCCCTATGACAAAAACCTCTCAAAAAAAAAAAAAAAAAAG
>NW_006208529.1:290957-316036 GCF_000334495.1 Tupaia belangeri chinensis
AGATGGTATAATGGCTACATTGCTGGACTCCCATGTATTTGACCATGGTTCAAGTCCTGGACCCAGCAGCTTAAAAAACTCACACTGGGCATGTCTGTACACATGCCCAAAATCCTGAGAATGGAGAAGGGATTGCAGTGTGGCCATCCCCACTAGGGGGTGATTTCTCAATTTCTGTCTTTCTAGCAAGCACATGTGCCCTATAGTAAAAATCTCTCTCTCTCTCTCTCTCGAGAAAAGCTGTATTTTCAAATACTGCAAGAAATGGTCAAAAGTTATTACATATTAAGTATAGGGTACCAGCAGTAAATTTGTGGGGAAAATGGAAATTTTATTTTATTTTGGAGCACTTCAGTAACATTCATTTTAGAAATATTTTTACCGGGACCAGCAGATGGTGTGATGGTTAGTTACATCGCTAGACTACCACGTGGCCAACAGCAGTTCGAGTCTCAGACCAGGCAGTTTGAAACTCACCTGGCACATGTGCATACATGCCCAAAATCCTGAGAGAAGAATGAGAAGGGACTGAGGTAGAGCCATCCCTCTGGGGGGTGATTTCTCACTTCCTATTTCTCTGGTGCGCATATGTGTCCAATGGCAAAAATCTCTCTCAAACAAAGAAATATTTTTACCATTTTAAAACTTTAAAAACTTAAATGAACAATATCTTCTGTCAAATGTGCCCAGGATTGGTCACAGGTTTAATGACTTTTTTTTTTTTTTTAGGTTTTTTCCATAATGGTCATGTGTTCACGAGAGACAGAGAAAGAGACCGTGAGAGGAAAAATGAGAAATCACCCCCCAGGGAATGGTCACACCACAGTCCCTTCTCCTCCGTTCTTCTGGGATTTGGGGCATGCACGTTCATGTGCCCCGTGTGTTTAAAGCCCCTGGGTCTGAGACTTGAAGCATGGTCTGCCATGTGGCAGTGCCTTAACCACCATGCCACCTGCCCTGGTGTAATGAAATTTTTATGCAAAGAGAGTTTGATAAGGGGGACCAGCAGTTAGTGTAATGGCTATGTCGCTGGACTCCCATGTAGTTGACCGTGGTTCGCATCCCGGACCTGGTGGCTTAAAACTTACACCGGGCACATGTGCATGCGTGCCCAAGATCTCGAGAGGAGAACGGAGGAGAAGGGATTGCAGCGTGGCCATCCACCCTGGGGGGCGGGGGTGAACTCTCGCTTTCTGTCTCTGTCTCTGTCTGGCGAGCGCACGCGCCCTATAGCAAAAACCTCTCCAATAAATAAATAAATAAAAAGAGAGTTCGATCAGAAAACACAAGCCTAGGGGCCAGCAGGTGGCGTAGTGATTAAAGGTGCTGGATTCCCACATGGCCAACCATGGTTTGAGTCCTGAACCTGGTGGCTTGCTTTCTCACTTTCCCTTTCTCTCTATATTTGTCTCTCTCTGGTCAAATTAAAAAATAATAATAATTGGGACCAGCAGTTAGCGTAACGGCTCTGTAGCTGGACTCCCACGTAGTCAACCGTGGTTCGAGTCCCAGACCCGGTGGCTTAAAACTTACGCCAGGCACGTGTGTGTGTGTGCCCAAGATCCCGAGAGGAGAATGGAGGGGAAGGGATTGCAGCGTGGCCATCCCCCCAGGGGGTGATTTCTTGCTTTCTGACTCTCTGTCTGTCTGTCTGGTGAGTGCATGCACCCTATAGCAAAACAAAACAAAACAAAACAAAACAAAACAAAACAAACAAACAAAAAACAAAAATAAACTCTCCAAAAAAATAATAATGAATGGAATTAATTACATAAATAATTAATTTTAAAAAAAGAAAGAAAACATAAGCCTTAGAGATAAGCGTGGGAAAGAACATAGACACAGAGAAGGGAAACACGGGAAGGACTCAGATGAATACTGTGCCTGGCTATGAGTCAGGGAGACAGGACGCTGCTTCCAGTAGCAGGGGACCAGCGCAGGGGCAGGGCACAGAGGCAGAAGTCTTCGTCTTCTCCAGGGAATGAGTGGGCAAGAACGAGCTGGGCGGGGTGGCGGGGAGACAGGTTCACCCCGATGAAGTGTGCTCTAGGACACAGGATTCAAAATCCCCTCAATCCCGCCATGGTTTCAGTATTTCAGTCTAGGGAACCAGCAGTTAGCGTAATGGCTGGGTCGCTGGACTCCCACGTAGTTGACCGCGGTTCGCGTCCCGGACCCGGTAGCTTAAACTCACGCCGGGCGCTTGTGCGTGCATGCCCAAGATCCCGAGAGGAGAATGGAGGAGAAGGGATTGCGGCGTGGCCATCCCCCCTGGGGGGTGATTTCTCGCTTTCTGTCTCTATGTCTCTCTCTCTGTCTGTCTGGCAAGCACACAGGCCCTATAGTGAAAACCTCTCAAAAAAAAAAAATTTTCAATCTACTTTGGGAACTAACGTTTGGTAGACTAGGCTTCCTTGGGGGCGTATTGAGGCCTACTGTGCGTTTAGATCGAGATGTAAACAGAAGCTGCCAGTCTGAGAAAGCTGAGCTCTGACATTTTCGGTTATGTTAGCTGTATAAACAGCTCCCCGACCCCACCCCATCTCTGTGTGCGTGTATAAAACAAGTGGGGTTGCTACTGAGATACAGCTTACGGAGCCAGCCACGTTTTACCGGCCCTCTGTGTTTGATGGTCACATGGGGGGTTACAAAAAGGAGTTCCGAGGCCACCCCGCTGAGAGGTGGCAGAGGGCGCTGAGCCCGGTTCCGGCTGTCTATCCCTCACTTACCGGAGTGCAGTTTCTTTGTGTTGCCCACACACAGGGCTGTGTGTTCTCTTTATGGATATGCTAGTCTTTTCCCAGGAAAGCGAACATATTAAGATATTTTATATCTTTCATATGTATACACATACACGCGTGAAGAGGAACACACACACAGAGCGTATGCATATATTCACCCCAAGTACATGTTTTGGAAGTGAATCTATTGTGACAAAAGGCATGCAAAAATCTTTATTATTAGAGCCAGCAGGTGCGTGGAGGTCAAGTCAGCTGGATTCTACATGGTCAACTGCGCAGTTAAGAGTCCCAGACCTAGTGGCTTGAAAACATGCCGATGGGGTGTGCACGTGTGTTCAAAATCCCAAGAGGAGAGTGGAGGAGAGGGGCTCCACCACCTCTCTGGGGGTGCTCTCTTACTTTCCCTCCTTCTCTTTGCACCACCCCTATGGGGGTGCTCTCTTACTTTCCCTCCTTCTCTTTTTCTCTGTCTCTCTCTGGTGAGCAAATGTCTCTTACAGCAAATTTAATTTAAAAAAATTATTAGTTTCCTGCTAAACTGCCTGTCAGAAGTATTGTTTCCTTTTATACTCTCATCAATATTTATTTAGGTTGTTCCCTCATCCTTGCCAAAACTGCCTTGTGTGAAATTGAAAATTGTCTTGCCAATCGGTTGGGTGAGATATGATAGCGCATTGCTGTTGTAACATTTCTTTCATGATGAGGCACACTGACGGTCTTTTTTATTTAGATTTATTAATCACTAAAGTGAACTGCCTAAAATATAACTTTTTCTATTGGGTTGTTCTTCTCTTCATTTGTCAGAACTTTTTAAATATCAATATAATGAGTCCTTTGGCTAACATAAATGTTATATATATATCGTCCCAAGTTTTCATTTGCCTTTCAACTTTATAAAACATGTAACATGTATACACACAACATACACACATGTATATATATCATACGTATACATAAACATAAATCAAATGGTGTTTTTAAAATAATGTGACCAAATTATAAACACTTTTAGGACCCCTGGATTTGAATTTTGCTTAAGAAGGTCCCAAAGAGACATAATATTAATATTCCATTAATAAATTATTCACCAAGTCTGCTTTAAGGAAAACCCCCTGAGCCCTTATGAAGAACAATAGTGACCCCTACTGTTGGAGTGGAGGAGCACAAGTGAGCCAGCCTCCTCTGAGGGATGGTCCAACCTTTCTGGGTCCTAGATCCCTGCAAGAACCCAATGAAACTCATGGATTCCTTCTCCAGAAAAGAAAAAAAGAAAAAGAAAAAATGCATATTTCTACATAAACACGAATTTGCTTACAATAAACGTAGCTCACGCAGTCTTTGAAGGAGCTATGGGAGCCATTTGTGCTCTGTATCTATCTAAAATAAACTCCCAAATAGATGACATTATTCTGTTCATTAAAAGGAGCAAAGTGATAATGCAATGACCCTAATCATTGAAATGTGTTTGCGTGTCTAGATTTATAAATAAATGCGTCCCAGTGATTAAATATACAACAAATTAATAGGCCCGATTAGAAGTTATTGCCGTAGACTCATGAATCATGCCTACTTTGTCGGTTTTACTGCCATTTAAAATCACGTTCTTCTCTGTATCATTACTCTCTACACGTAACTTTTTTTTTTAGAGATTTTTGCTATAGGGCGCGTGCGCTCACCAGAGAGAGAGAGAGACAGAGAGACAGAAAGCGAGAAATCACCCCCAGTGGGGATGGCCACGCTGCAATCCCTTCTCCTCCGTTCTCCTCTCAGGATCTTGGTCAGATGCACACACACGCCCGGCGTGAGTTTTAAGCCACTGGGTCCAGGACACGAACTGTGGTCAACTATGTGGGAGTCCAGTTAGCCATTATGCTAACTGCTGGTCCCTACGTAACTTTATTTTTTGAGAGAGAGAGGATTTTGCTGTAGGGGGCATGCACTCACTGGAGACCAGGAGAGACAAAAAGCGAGAACTCACCCCTCCGCGGGGTGGGGTGGGGTAGGGGGGTGGTCACGCTGCAATCCCTCCTTCTCCAGTCTCCTCTTGGGTTCTTGGGCACATACGCACCCAGAGTTAAGTTTTAAGACCCCAGGCCCCAACTCATACCTGAGTCAACTACGTTGTTGGCCCAGTGATATAACCATTGCGCCATCTGTTGGTCCCTCTAGTAACTTAAAACATCTAATTCCTGAAGTATACATCTCAAGTCCTCACCTTGCACATGGTCTACCATTACTGGCCATTTTTACACAAAATCAGTTCTTAGGACAAACTCAAATTCACAGATGATTGTACTTTCAAAGTAAAAGTATGATCTCAATATTTTGAAGGAATTAAAAAAGAATGAACTTGTAAATGAGTGTTTTGATTCACATTGCTGTACTTTCAATAGATATTTTTTCCCTTCTCAAAACATAAGCAGAATGCCCTGGGAATGACACCAGCCCAAGAAGGAAAAATAAGTTTTCTTTGTAGTATTCTTAAATATAGTATTTACCACGTTAAAAAAAGGAATATGTGGGACCAGCAGTTAGCATAATGTCTATGTCGCTGGACTCCCATGTAGTCAACCGCGGTTCCCGTCCCAGACCTGGTGGCTTAAACTCTCACCGGGCGCATGTGACTGCGTGTCCAAGATCCCGAGAGGAGAATGGAGGAGAAGGGATTGCGGTGTGGCCATCCTCCCTGGGGGAGGGTGATTTCTCACTTTCTGCCTCTTTCTCTCTTTGTCTGTCTGGCGAGTGCACGTGCCCTATAGCAAATTGGGGAGTCCACTTGCCCTAGAGCAAATACTTCTCAAAAAAAAAAAAAAAAAAAAGAAAGAAAGAAAGAAAAAGAAATACAGCCTGGAGTCCTGGGTAATGTCCCTTAAGTAGTAAGGTGAGCTCGCGCCGTCTCCCTGATGAATCGGCACTCTCTGCACCGTGAGCGCGTCCTGCAGTGACCACACCGCGACAGTCTTCATTGTTCCACTTTTGCAAGACACAGTCACAGCAGCGCCCAGAGACGTAAGAGATCAGGTGCCCTAAGAGTTCTCGGCCTAGAGTTCTTTGCCCAGATACCTGGCGGCAACACCAGGCTCCGAACCCTCCTCTAGGCAGCCCAGAATCAAAAACACAGCACCATCCATCGAAGAGGACATCATAGGAACAGTCCTGGAAGTCCCTGCATCCCTGCCCCCAGACCCTGAGTTGTCACATTCCTGATTTAAGCTTAAAGCCCTGCTGGTCCCTCAATGGTGGAGACAGACATTAAATCCTGGACTCCACGCTCTTCTGGTTGGTACCTTCCTGAATGAAACCCTCCGGGCCGACTCTGGTTGTCTCTGAAGCTGGCTTACTGTACCAGGAACATCGCGCCGGGTCTGTGCATTCATCCCTAACAGGGGCAGGACCAACGAAATTCATTGCGGTGAAGGAGGAAGCAGGGCGGGGGAATGCTTGAACAAGCTCGCAAATGTCCAACTCCATCAATTCTTACCAAGAACTGAGCAGGATGGCTCCCACCACAGCTTTTACCTGGGTAGAGTACAGAACTAAACATCACCACTTCCGCACCAGGGAGCCAGCGAACAGAAAGGGCTCAGGCCCCAGCTGCGTGCTTCCCGCTTCTCCTACCGGCTTTGTACCCCGGGATTGCTGAAGCTGCCTCAGCACAGGATTAGGACCAAGCGTTATGCAGTTTGGAGGAAAAATCTACACAGCAGAAAATCAATGTGGGTTTTTGTCATATGCTGTTAAGCAAAATTGCTGATATTTTGCATATCTACAAGTCAAAATTCCTCAAGCCGAAACAATTGTTTCCTAACAGTCCCTCAATTGGCTGGACTGGTAAGAGGAATCGTTTCCACGCGCTAAGGACTGCAAGGGCGCCTCAGTGCTTCCAGATAGATGCTGCCGCAGGGCTGGGAGACCGAAGAGGAAGCAACCCTCCTCAGACCGGCCCTAGAACCGATTTCTTCAGTTCTCATATGAAACGCAATAAAGCCTCCGGGAACAGAGCACAACCAACCAAAAAGCACGCGGCTGAGAGCAAAGCAGAGAACGCTGCCACCCTCTCGGGTCCCGTTTCGCCACTGCTGCGCTCAGGCCGGAGCAGGTGAGCCAAGCCTTCCACGCAGGCGCCGCTGGAAGCCCCGCCCCCGCCCGAGGCCCCGCCCGAGGCCCCGCCCCGTCAGGTGGCTCCGCCCCAGGGTCCGCCCCGGAGGCGGGCGATAGCGAGAGGATCCCGAGGCTGACCGGCTCTCGGAGCGCGGGCGCCGAGCTTACGTCACATCCGGCGCCAGGCGCCCAATTCCGGAAGGCGCTGCCTGGTTGTGGCGGTGCTTTCTGCGTCGGCGATTAGCGTTTCTTCTCTGCGGGTCAAGGAATAAGGGGCAGCGCCATGGTCGAGGTAGGGTGCCGCCTGGGCGCTCGAGAGTCGGGTGCTCTGGGCTCTTTTTCTCTGGCAGCGGGCGTGGGGGCGGAGAGTGCTGGGAGTCGGCGGAGAACGGGCGACGAGGGCAGCTGTCGGCCGAGGCGGGTGGGCTCTTCCTGATGGTTTCGGGGGCAGAGGCCGGTTGAGAAGGCGATGAGGCCAAGTCCGGGCGGGAAGCCTGCTGAGACACTGCCCGGCGCTCGGCCCACCCTGGGGAGCCGGGCGCCGGCTTCGGAGGCGTGGCCTCTGCTGCTGTTCCGCCGCTGGTCCTCGCCCTGGCAGGGTCGGCAGGGTCGTGGCGGTGACCGTCCTGGAAGACTACCGGGTTGTTTTATTCCTTCAGTTCATCTCTTATTCCAGTTCTACCCCGGGAAAACGACCTTTCTTGAATTTGCACATTTTCTCCTAGCTTGAGCGGCCATTCTGTTAGCAGGCCTGTCCTCATCGCAGGTCGTTCTTGACCCGTTCAATCCTGTGCACGTTCACTGCCATCACCTTAGTTCAGCCCAGCAGCCCAGCCTGTCCTGGCGCATTAGCTTCCCACTCGTCTCCACGCTTCCATTTTTGGTTGTATGAATTATTCTGTTTGAAGCATAAGCTGGTCGTGCTTTTCTTGAGTCCCTCTGTTACTAGAACAAACACATAGTCTGTTGTGATGATTGAAGTGACCCTGGGACATTCCGACCTTGTTTACCCTTGCCACCTCATCTTGCACATCAAGCCACAATCTCACCTAACAGTAACTTTTCTGCGCTCTCCGCATTCTTTCAGTGGCTGAACACCTCTGTACATGCTATTCCTCTGGATCTGGATTCTTCCTATCTCTGCTCTTTGCAAAGAACTTTCTCTGCATCAGTAGCATCTCAGAGAGACCGTTCATGATTACGCTCAGTTCTTTGTTCTCAGACTCAGCTCCTTGTTGCCTTCATAGCACTTACCAACATGGTGGAATTACTTTGCTTGTTTTTGTCTGTTTTCTCTTGAGCACGGGGACCATGGCTGCCTTTTCATCATTCAGTTGTTAGCGGAGGGACACAGAACGATAGATCAGTACATATTTATTAGGTCATGACTCATCCCAGGCATTGCTCGGTTGCAATATACCTGGGGTTCTGGCCAAAGAAGAGCTTCCTCCTCGTCCTCCTCTCTGAACTTGACTCCGGTGGCCCGCTAGGAGTGGCTTTGGAGGGTGGTATAAAGCGGTTTACGTACTGATAGATGTACAATTGCAGATGGAGGTTATTATGGGATGTGTGGCTTGTAGCTAGATGTGTAATGGTGCTCTCTCTCTCCAGGAGGTGCAGAAACATTCCGTACACACACTCGTGTTCAGGTCTTTGAAGAGGACCCACGACATGTTTGTAGCTGACAATGGGAAACCTGTGCCTTTGGATGAAGAGAGGTAGGTATAGTCCTGTTTCCATGGCTGACGCATTTAAAATTATATTAATACCGACAGCTTACACGCTAGTCGGTCACTTTCACATCATTTAAGCCGATTTAACTTTTTCTTTTGGCCTCGGCAGTACAGATGTCATTCATTAATTACATTTTACAAATACTCAGTAATTAGGAGTGTCTTTTGGGTATTTTATTTTATAATCATTCACTTTGTATGTGCTTTCAGCTTCCCGCTCTCTCAGAGCCTTGCTGAGCTGGAATTGTACCTGGCCAGCACCTCTCCTCCTTTTCTCGGTACTATGGTGGAGACTTTTGAGTGAGGGCATAGTTTTGGTTCTGCATTTCCAGCTCCAGTCTGGGACTGCATTGTGTACAGGGTTCCTTCTTTGTTCTTTACCCTTCCTTTGAACTCTAATTCCTTAAATAAGCGTTTCTGTTTAATGTATTAAGTGTTAAGTGGACTCTTTTTAAAAGTATTGTAAATGCGTTTCTTTTTAAAATACTGAACTAATTGAGTACTTGGGCCAGCTTTATATGGGATTTTTCAGTATTTCGATATTTAGACACAGAGAGTATACTGATTTTGAGGCTTTCTAAAGGGTACATTATTGATTTCTATATATTTTAAGGTCAGTTGGCGCCTCCATCACTCATCATGAAAGGTTTCGTATCTGTTAGTTTACAAACTAAAATACCACCTAGGTTTCGTGAATGATGTGTGATGGATTATGAGCAAAAGTAAGATATGGTACAGAAATGCACTTGGAAATTTTGGATTCTTGAAAATACCATTGACTTTAAAATGTTTCTAGAGGAGATCACTGGATGGCGTAATGGTTACATCGCTGGGCACCCAACCATGGTTTGAGGGCTGGGCCCAGCAGCTTAAAAGTCATGCCGGGCGTGTGTGTACGTGTGTCCAGAATCCCAAGAGGAGAATGGAGGAGAAGGGGTTGCAGTGTGGGCATCCCCCTTGGAGGTTGAATTCTCTCTTACTGTCTGTCTCTGGCATGTGCACACACCCTAGAGCAAAAATCCTTATTTTTTAAAAAAAAAAAAAGTTTCTAGAAACCTTTTCTACATGATTGGGCAAATTTATGCTGTATAAAGACTTGTTTCCTGGCCATATGTAAACATTTGCATTGGCAAATACGTTTATGGATACTTTCTTATGTTTGTAATTTTTAAATAGTCACAAACGAAAAATGGCAATCAAGCTTCGTAACGAGTATGGCCCTGTGTTGCATATGCCTACTTCAAAAGAAAATTTTAAAGAGAAGGGCCCTCAGAATACTGCGGATTCGTACGCTCATAAACAGTACCCTGCCAATCAAGGTGAGTGTGGTGCTATCAGAAACGTCAAGACTTAGACGAGTGAAGTTTAAAGGTAGAAAACAAATGAAATGCCCCGTTAGTGCCTCCCCTAGAACTGCTGGTGTTCCTTAGGCTCTTCCCGTATTAGAACAGAAGACTTCATTTCCTCCTGGGAGTAGTGAGATTGATTGGTGGCGTTTTTCCTTTTATGGGAAATGAAATGAGTGGTGTAATCGTGGCAGGAATTCTTAGGAAATTAAGAAACTCACAGTGGGGACTAAAGGAGAAATTCGAAGACTATTTCCTGTTTGGGGAGATCATCTGTCTTGGCTGTAATTCAGAAAGATGAAATTAAGTTCTGACATTGAGATGAATAGAGAAAATCCAAGATTCCTTAGGAAACCATTTGCTTGGAAGAAAAACCGAGTGGGTTGTCAGTTGGTAGGAAGGCCCCTGCATGCCTTTATGTGTAGCAAATGCACAAGCTTTCTTGACCTCACATTGGAAATTGTGCAAGGAGATGGCCGTGTATGTGATTTACAGAGGGGAAAGCAAGTAAGTGATCAACCTCTCTCACCTCTGGGGCTTGAGTTTAGCCGGGATAATTTGAGAACGCTAGTTGATAATTTATTATTTCATAGTACTTATATGTAAGGTAAATTTACCATTGATTAATTTTTTTCCTTTCTTTTTCTTTTTTTCTTTTTAAGGACAAGAGGTTGAATATTTGGTGACAGGTACACACCCATATCCACCAGGACCAGGTAAGTTGAGCCGTGGAAACTGTCTTATTTTATTGCCACATAAATTTTCATGAATGAGTCAGTAATGAGATCCTCGTTGCTTGTAAGATACAGGATACACTCACGTAGCTTTTTTGAGGGTAATTAGCTGATATTCACGTCATTTATTCAGCAAACTTTTTTTTTTGAAAAATAATTATTTTTCAGCTTTATTTGCTCATTTATTTTATTTTGACCAGAGAAGGACAGAGTGGGGATGGGGAGTGAGAAAGCAAGCTGCCAGTTCCATGACTAGAACTGTTTTCAGCCATGTGGGAGTCCAGCACCCTTAACCACCACACCTCGCCACCTGCTGGCCCCATCAACAGACATCCTTTTTTTTTTTTTTTAGGTTTTTGCTATAGGGTGCGTGCGCTCACCAGATAGACAGACAGAAAGTGAGAAATCATCCCCCAGAGGGGATGGCCACGCCATAATCTCTTCTCCTCCATTCTCCTCTTGGGATCTTGGGCACGCACGCACACGCGCCTGGCATGAGTTTTAAGCCACCGGGTCTGGGACTGGAACCGTGGTCGACTATGTGGGAGTCCAGCGACATAACCATTACGCGAACTGCTGGTCCCTCAACAGACATTCTTAAGCACATATGTTTTTTCAGGCACTGTCCCAGGAGTTTGGAGACAGTAAGACTGCTCGCCAAGTTTATCTGGTGGTTTCGACAGACATACAGTTCTCACTAAGCTTATATTAGAGAAGTGTTGTTGTAGAAGCAGGGGTGATAAAAATGAGTGTGTGTCTGTGGAGGAGTGGCCCGCATAATGGGGTGGAGGACAGAAAGAGCTTGTGTAGAGAGAAAAGGGGGATTGGATGCTTTCTGCAGTAACTTAACGCTCTTGAAGGCATCACGTTAGTACTTGAGGAATTGTCTAATTTTTGCTTTCGAAGGTGATATCCAAACATAATAGAATTTAACTTTACTATCTTAGGCTGTTTTATTACCAAAGTGCCTTTATTGAGTTGTGTTTTGTTTGTTTTTTAAACTTGCTATCAAGCTTGTGTGCACGCCAAAGAGAGTGAGAAAGCACTCCCCAGATGGGGTGACCATGCCACATCCCTTCTCCCGTCTCCCCCTGAGATCTTGGGCATGCATGCCCAAGCACCCACTATGTTTTCCAGGCCTGTGGGTCTGGGACTCGAACTGCCCAGTCAGTCGTGCGGTCGTGTGGGATCCAGCTGCCCTATCTACTGTGCCACCAGCCGGCCCAAGTTGTGTTTTTTTCTCTTTTTTTGGAGAGGATTTTTGCTATAGGGCATGTCCGCTCATCAGAAAGAGAGAGACAGAAAGTGAGAAATCACCCTCTCTCCCCCAGAGGGCATGGCCACGCTGCAGTTCCTTCTCCTCCATTCCCCTCTCGGGATCTTGGGCACGCACGCACACATCCAGTGTGCGTTTAAGCCACTGGGTCCAGGACTTGAACCACAGTCAAGTATATGGGAGTCCAGCAATATTACACCAACTGTTGGTCCTCTAAGTTGTGTTTTTAAGCAATATTTATTTGTGAAAAGTTAAAGATGAATGAAATGTAATTACATTTTTTAAGAGATAATAATTTAGTGTATGTTTTCCTTCAGTATTTTATTTTATATGCACATAAATGAAAACTAAGACACCTACTAAAAGGAATTGGTTTTTTATTGCAACAGGAGTTGCTTTGACAGCAGATACCAAGATCCAAAGAATGCCAAGTGAGTCAGCTGCACAGTCCTTAGCGGTGACACTGCCTTCCTCTCAGGCCAGGTATGAGACGTGACGCTTGGTGATTGCAGGATTCCAGAAACATTTCACTGCTCCCGTCTTCCGTATTGTTAAACGTGTTCATTTATAACTGTGTTATATGACATTTTCTTCTGTCAGAGCTAGCAAAGTTAAGGTGGAGGGCTGGCTCTGTAGGAGCGTAACTGGAGGTATTACTTACAGTACGGTACTCCTTTTCCTCAGGGTGGATGCAAACCGTACAGCGCCTGGTGGAAGCGAGTACCGGCACCCTGGGGCTGCCGACCGTCCTCAGCCCACGGCCGTGAACTCGGTGAGTCTCCCACAGCAGACAGCCCTGCAGGTTTCCGAGTGTTGGAACATGTCTCATTTCTTTTTATCCCAAAGCTTTATCTTAAGTATTGAGGAAAGGAGCACTTCCTTAGAATCGTTAAGGTAAACAGCAGCCTGGCTGCTCCTTAATCTTTCATAGCCCTGAAGCCAAGTATCGATCACTGACATTTTTGTTTGGAATTTAAATTTTTGATACTTCTATGTGTACTTACATGTTAGACATATGAGGCTAACTCAGAAAGTTTGTGGAAAATGGAATTAAAGTGTACGTTTATTTTGGTGCAAAAAATTGGCAGTTTGCACATATTTTCATAATAACGTATTTTTCATAAACATTTTGAAGACCTCACATTCTATGTGGTTTTTTTTTTTTTTAAGTTCTTTCTTCTGTGGGGGAGGACAAGAGGTCTCTGGGTGAGATGCCAGAGGCTCCACTGTGGGTCAGCCTTGGAGAGCATTCGCTGCCATTGTGCCACAGCCCAGCCCCTTGTAGTACACATTTTGGTGAAGATAATGTGATGTTGGTATTTATTACCCATTATTAAAAACGCAAGTGTTATTCTGAAACTCGTGATATGTTAGATATGAAAGTCTCGTTCATTAAACTTAGAGTTGGCATATACAGTTGCAGTTGAGTGCTGTTGGTATTATGATGTTCAGGGAATATGCAAGAAGTGTCCTGTAAGTGAGCGTTCAGAACCTAACTCTGGGCTGCTCTGTCGTTAAGCTCTGTGCATAGGGAGCTGCATCCCTCACGGCCAACAGGGGTTTGAATTCTGGCCCCAGCAACTTGAAAACACGCTGGCATGGGTGCCCCAAATCCTGGTAGGATGGAGATACAGAGGAAAATGCGTGCACCCGCCCACCCACCCGCTCACTCTCTAGCGAGGGCACGTGCTCTCTGACAATTAAAAAGTAAATACGTGAACTCTCTGGTTACAAGTAAATCGTTGCTTTTACTGTTGGTGAGAGTAGTTTCAGGAAGAACACCTGAGAACCTGCAGCTCAATTCTGTTATGCTGTCATTTGCCATAGGTGTGGGCTTACTTCCTCAGTGTGCTGTGCCAGGAGCTTTGAGCTTATGAAGTGAGTGAATCTGTGACCCTCCCGGTGCATCGTTTACCCGCTCATCCACTCCCACTCGGAGCAGGCTTCTGTCCATGCTCTGCCACCACAGAAGAATATAATTCAAGCTTTTTTTTTTTTTTTTTTAAGAGGTTTTGCTATAGGGCACGTGCACTCACCAGACAGACAGAGACATAGAGACAGAAAGCGAGAAATCACCCCCCGGGGGGATGGTCACGCCGCAATCCCTTCTCCTCCATTCTCCTCTCGGGATTTTGGGCACGCACGCACACGCGCCCAGCATGAGTTTTAAACCACCGGGTCCGGGATGTGAACCGCGGTCAACTACGTGGGAGTCCAGCGACATAGCCATTACACTAACTGCTGGTTCCCAATTCAAGCTTCTTGAGGGCAGGAACTTTATGGGCCTAAAGGTTTTGGGGATGAATGGGTAGACGCTAGCAATAGATGCTATGTTAGCTAATACAACTTGTTCTTTCAGTAGACTTTTGTGCCATAGGTCACATGCACTTACCAAGAGTGACAGAAGAGGGGGAAAGTGAGGAACCACCCCCTAGGGAGATGGCCACGCTGCAGTCCCTCCTCCGTGTTCATCTTGGCGTTTTGTGCTTGCACACACAGGCTCCTGGCACGCTTTTCTAAGCTGCTGGGTCTGGGACTTGGGCCATAGAGTCGGCCATGTAGGATGCAGTGCCTTACCTACCATGTCTTCTGCTGATGCCACAGCTGGTCTAACTTTTTTATTTTTGAGGTTTTTGCTGTAGGGCACGCACACTCGCCAGAAAGACAGAGAGAGAGAGACAGAGACAGAAAGTGAGAAATCACTACCAGGGGGGATGGACATGCCGCAGTTCCTTCTTCTCCATTCTCCTCTCAGGATCTTGGGCACGCACACGTGCCCAGTGTGAGTTTAAGCCACCAGGTCTGGGACTCGAACCATGGTCGACACGAGAGTCCAGCGACATAGCCATTACGTCACCTGCTGGTCCCCATATAATGTTTTTTTAAGTTTTTTTAAGTTTTTTTTTTTTTTTTTAGAGAAATTTCATACTAGGGGGTGTGCACTCACTGGAGAGACAGACAGAAAGCGAGAAATCATCTTCTCAGAGTGGGACAGCGGGAGCCACGTTGCAATCCCTTCTCCTCCATTCTTTCGGGATTTTGGGCACACATGCACATACACCAGGGTGAGTTTCAAGCCACCACGCTTGGAATTAAACCACAGTCAAATAATACGGGGGTCTAGTCCCTTAATCACTGTGCCACCCACTTGCCCCACTTAAGATTTTTGCCATGTGGCGTATTCGCTTGCTAGATGGAGAGAGGGGGAAAATGAGAAACTGTACCATAATCCCTTCCTTCCATTTTCCTCTTATGATTCTCCAGATGCACACACACAGGCCCAGTGTGTTTTTCAGGTCGCAGGGTCCGGGACTTCAACTGTGGCTGGCTATGTGGAAATCTAGCACCTTAACCTCCATGCCAGCAGTACAACTAGTACAACTTTTAAAGTAGTATTTAAATATCTTACATGGCCTGGCTGCTGTGGGCCAGTAGTAATTCTTAAGCTCTCAGGTTGTCAGTAAATAGTTGCTTTGGCTATTGGTGAAAGTGGTTTCAGGGACAGTAGTAAAGGCAGATGGCAGATGACCCGCAAGGCTGGAAGCCACATGACTGCAGGCTCAGATTCCTGGGCCAGGCACAGACTGTGTGGAGCCGGAGGGCTGGGGAAAGGGGAGTGCACTGTGTGAGACCTTGCTGTGGGAGCTTCTGTCTCTGTCTCCTCTGTGATGCAGATGCAGGTACTCCCTGTCATAAAAGTAAATAGATAAGACATTGGAAGACACATAGAAGGGGCTGTGGGTCTCTCCTCTGCTGTGTAAGTCAGTGTTAAGATGTGACAGTGAGAGGCAGCGCCATTGCTCCATCTAAAATGTCTGGAGTCATTTAGGAGTTACACAGAGCATCTACTACTACTTAATCTCTGTGACAGCCCTGTGATATAGGCATTGTTCTCCCCTCTTACAAATGAGAGGCAGAGAGGTTTCTTAATGTTACCCAAGGTTAGTCAGCTGGTAATCGGAGCCGAGTTTTAGTTCATACACAGTGAATGTGCTTTTTCTTTCTTCCTTTGGAGAGGTTTTTGCTATAGGGCGCATGTACTCTCCAGACAGACAGAGACAGAGAGACAGAAAGCAAAAAATCACCCCCCAGGAGGGATGGCCATGCCGCAGTCCCTTCTCCTCCATTCTCCTCTCGGGATCTTGGGCACGCATGCACATGCACCCGGCATGAGTTTTAAGCCACTGGGTCCGGGACACAAACCGCGGTCAACTACATGGGAGTCCAGCCACATAGCCATTACACTAACTGCTGGTCCCCAATGAATGTGCTTTTAATGATAATCTGCCCCTCTGAGGCTTTTTAACTTCTGCTTAAAATTAATGTAAAGAAAATACAGTTCTGATAGGTGTCCTAGGATCATTTTCTTGGTACAAAAATAATTCTCACTTTTTTCCCTTTGTTTAAGGAAAAAAAAACCTTTTATAAATGTCCTCTTTTGATTGCTGTGTTTGAACTTTTGACTTTTGTGTGAACTGATAACATGAAACTTTAGCTATGACATATTTAATAATGACGTAATCTCTTTCACATGTTTAGATTGTTATGGAGACTGGTAACACCAAGAATTCTGCACTGATGGCTAAAAAGGCCCCCACAATGCCAAAGCCCCAATGGCACCCACCGTGGAAGCTCTACAGGGTGAGTGAGTCTGCATCTGTTTCCCTGGGTGGGCCCTGATTGCTCTTGTTGACCAGGGCTGAAGAACAGAATAATGAAGGAAAGGGATGAATATGAAAACTGGCAGATTGATTTGAGGAGGGGATAAGAAGGGGCTCAGCACTGACTTAAAAGACCTCTTAGGAAGGAAATTTCCTTCAGTCAGAGCTGTACCTGTATTTTGTATTAAATACAGTATAAAATTTGGATAGACTGCTAAGTAAGGGAGAGCAGACAAAAATTTAGGAATGTGAAGTATTTATAAGCTGAAGGGAAAACATATAAAGAAAATTCTTTGGACCTACCAATAATTTTTTCAACTATAGTAAATTAAATGATTCAAAATGTATCCCATCTAAAATAAAATGTATGTGGTAGGGAATACATGCCAACTGTATTTTTTTAAAAGAATTACTTAGTTTTATTTATTATTACTATTTTTCACTTTGCTCTAGGGCACATGTGCTCACCAAAGACAGACAGAGAGAGAGAAAGAAAGCAAGCCACCAGGTCTGGTACTCACACCACAGTTGGCCATGTACAAGTCCAGCACCTTAACCACCATGCCGGCCCAGCTACCCGAATCTTAACATTTTTCTTTTTAAAATGATAATACAGTAAAAGACTTGAATTTGATCATCGTATCTAATCGTATTAAATACAGTGTAAAATTTGGATGGAAGACTAATGAGTAAGGAGAGCAGACAATAAATTCAGGAATGTGAGTTTGAATGAATTTCAGTAGATGTGTAGATTCGGGTCACCACTGCCACAACCAAAGCATAAGTGACACCATCTCAGAAACCCCCTGTGCCGGCTTTTTATAGTTACGCCCCCTCACTCCGGGCCCCCAGGTCTGCTCCTGTCCCTGCAGTGTCTGTCCGCTGTGCCGCAGGAGTGGCCTGGAGTGGCGTGTGCTCACGGGGACTTGTCTTCAGTTAGCGCCACGCCTTGGAGACCTGTTGTGTTTTGTGTGCTAATAGCGCATTTTTTTCATGTCATGACATAACTGTAGTTTTTAGAGGCAGCACATTTGCTGTCTGTTTACCCAGTGAAGATAACTTCCTGTCTTTCCAAAATCTGGCAGATCTCATACATGTCTGATTTGAAGATACGGTGGGGCAGTCGTGCCTGGGTCGGGTTCACACCAAGTACATTGACCCCGTGTGTCACTGAGTTCTCTCTGTCCCCCACAGGTCATCAGTGGGCACCTGGGCTGGGTTCGCTGCATCGCCGTGGAACCGGGAAATCAGTGGTTCGTTACTGGGTCTGCTGACAGAACCATAAAGGTAATGGAGGAAGAAAAGGATAAACAGACCTTTGTCCTGTCGGTTTACACTTGCTGTGAGTTGTTTTCTGTTTCCGAATTTGCGACCGCAGTTCGTCTGGTTTCATTGATTTATTTATTTGTTTGTTTGTTTGTTTAGAATTATTTATTTTATTTTCACATGAGTTTGCCAGAGAAAGAAAGAGAAAGGGAGAGTGAGAAGCAAGCCACCATATCTGGGACTCAAACTGCAGTCTGCCATGTGGGAAATCCAGTGCCTCAACCACCACACCACCTGCTGGCCTCCCATCTGATTTTTTAGACCTGAGTATGGAGAAAAATGTGTCTGTACTAGTAAGAGTTCCGAGTAAATGATCTGTTTAAAAAGTGGTAATGAAACAGTGACTTCCTGTCAGTGTGCGGACTACCTTCCTCTGATCCCTGATCCTCAAGGTCCCCTTCCCTGGTTTCAGTATTAACCCATGCTCACCTATAGGAAACGTTTAACAGAGAACTTCAGAAGAACATAGACCCGTGCATAGTTCTACTGCAGTTTGATATTCGGGTGGATTTATTTTAGTATTTATTTTGTACATATCCATTAGTACATTTACTTCTGAGGGGTTTTTTTGTTTGTCTGTTTTTTTGAAGAGAGATTTTTGCTCTAGGGTGTGTGTGCTCACCAGAGAGACAGAAAGCGAAGTCACACCCCCCCCACCGGGGGATGGCCATGCTGCAGTCCCTTCTCCACTGTCCTCTCAGGGTTTTGGATATGCACGCATACATGCTCCATGTGAGTTTAAGCCGTTGAGTCCAGGACTTGAACTGCTGTCAACCACATGGGACTCCAGTGATATAACCACTACACCATCTGCTGGTGCCACTTCTAAGCTTTTTTACTATGTGTATAAATGTGTATCTTTAAAAAAAATCTTTTTTTTTTTTTTTTTTGTCTTTAATTGCCAAAGGTTGCGTTTACTCACCAGGGAGGGAGGGAGAAGAAACCAAGTGGGAAGGGGGGAGAGGGAGAGAGAGTAAGCGCCTCCCCCAGGGAGATTGGTCACACTGCAGGCCCTTTTCCTCCTTTTCTCCATCCTGTCAGGACCTTGGGCACATGCACAAATACCCAGTGTGTCTTTTAAGCCACCAGGGCAAGGACTTGAACCATGCACTGTGCTTAACCACTGAGCTATGGAGCTGGCCTGAAAAATCACCCTTGATATGTAATTTTGTATCCTGGTTTTTATTCACTTAACATTGTCTCAGTCATTTTCCTGTGAAAAATTCAACATCTTTTATTTTTCTTTTAAGCTTTTGCCATAGGGCACGTGCACTTGCCAGAGAGAGAGATGAAGAGAGAGAAAGGGTAAGTGAGAAATCGTAGCCCAGGGAGGATGGCCATGCCACAGTCCCTTCCCTTCCATTCTCCTCTCGGGATTTGGACACACACACACATGCCTGGCATAATTTCAAGTTGCGGGGTCCAAGGCATGAACCGCAAAGTTGTCCATGTAGGAACCAGCCACCTTAACCTCCACATCACCTGCTGGCCCTTAACAGCTTTTTAAATGGTTGCATAATATTATATCATTTTGACAGTCCGTAAGGTGTTTTTCAAGTTATTCTGTAATCTTCATGTGTAAAGATTTTTCTGTCTTATATTTATTTCTTTAAATTTGCCAGAGGGTGTGTGTGCTTGCTGGAGAGAGAGAGAAAAGTGAGCACCCACCAGTGGGCATGCGCATGCTGAGATTCTTCCTCCTCCATTTATCCCTCCTTTCGAGGTTTTAGGCATGCACACACCTGTACCCCCACATGTTTTTCAAGCTGCCCAGTATGGTACTTGAACCATGCTATTGGTCGTGTAGAATCCAGCTCCTTAACTACCATGCCACCCACTGGCCCCTTTCTATGTTTCAAATTATTTTGTTGTTGGTAGATTCCCAGAAATAAAATTATCAAGTCAAATATTTTTAAGGCTAATACTCTAAAGTACAAATTCCAAAATGGGTGATTTGATACTTGGAATATAAGAGAAGAGAACATGTTGATTGTGTATCCCTTGAACATTTCTAGTAGTTGATAAGTGAAAGGGGATCTCATCTTTTTAAAGCTGTCTGTGCAGAATAGCTCATGAGGTTGAATAGTTTCGTACCTTCCTTTCTACTTACAGGATTTAAGTTATTGCTGTCTTTGACTACTTTACTATCATGCTATTCATTCTTTTATTATCAAGGATATCCTTTTTACATTAGGACTGTTAACCTTGGGACCAGTAGGTGGTGTGGAAGTTAAGGGGCTGGATCCCACATGGCCAGCTTCACAGTTCAAGTCCTGGACCCAGCAGCTTGAAAAACACATTGTGTGTGTGTATGTGTGTGTGTGTGTGTGTGTGTGTGTGTGTACACACGCGTATGCTTACGTGCCCAAACTCTCAAGAAGAGAATAGGAAAGAAGGGGCTGTGGCATGGCCATCCTCCCGGGGAGTGATTTCTCACTCCCTCTCCCTCTTCCCCGACCGCTCATGCCCTACAGCAAAACTGAAAAATAATGTTAACCTTTTGTTATCCGTTGTAAATACTTTCTCACTATGAATATGACCTCTTTGTTCGTTTGTTTACATTTTAGTTTGGAGGGGAATCCTTTTGCAAATCTTTACATTTTTATAAAAATGTATCAGATGTATCTTTTTATTTTTTTTTTTTTTGAGAGGTTTTTGCTACAGGGCGTGTGCGCTCGCCAGAAAGACAGAGAGAGGGAGAGACAGAAAGCGAGAAATCACCCCCGAGGGGGAAAGGCCATGCCGCAATCCCTTTTCCTCCATTCTCCTGGGATCTTGGGCACGCACGCACACGCGTCCAGCTCATATGTATCTTTTTTAAGAGATTTAGTTGACATTAGGATTCTAAAAATATGCTTTGGCATAACCATTGAAAAGAAGAAAGAAATATTGTGTGATTGCAGATCTGGGACCTGGCTAGCGGGAAGTTGAAGCTGTCCCTGACAGGGCACATCAGCACCGTGCGGGGCGTGATCGTCAGCACGCGGAGCCCATACCTGTTCTCCTGCGGGGAGGACAAGCAAGTGAAATGCTGGGACCTGGAGTATAACAAGGTGGGCCCGTGGGTCGGGATGCAGCCAGTCCGAGCCACTGTCCATCTTTCTGATCGTAGGACTTTTCACTGCTCTGCTTTATCTTCAGGTTATACGGCATTATCATGGCCACCTAAGCGCGGTGTACGGTTTGGACTTGCACCCAACGATCGACGTGCTGGTGACCTGCAGTCGAGATTCAACTGCGCGAGTAAGCGAGACGGCTGTGTGTCGGTGTCAGCGTGCTGCTCTGGGCGTGGCTGCTATTGGGAGGCCGCGTTGCTTGGTGGAGAATTAAAATAGTTGTCTTTGCTGCCAACACCGTCCGTACCCTGACCCTGGCTCCTCAGTCTCTTGACACATGTGTTTTTCCATCTCAGCTTTCGTTCTTCTGTAGCCCCCCCCCATGTTTGCTGCTTTGGGGTCTACCCCGAACTGCAGCGTTCTCATATGCTGTCTGTCTCCACAGCTGTTGCCCGTTATCTCCCTTGCTCGTTCCTCCCCTGATCTTAGACTTCTAAAACCCTGATCTCCAGCTCGTCTCTCTCGCTCGTTCCTCCCCTTTTCTTAGACTTCTAAAACCCTGATCTCCAGCTCTTTTTCCCCCTTGGCAGCTTCCTCCTACCTGTACCCTCCATTCAGCCTGTGGATCGATCGTTCTTTCCTTACGCACGTTTGCCTAGTAAAGTCCCAGCCTCGGAGGGGTGCGGTTACCCGCCGAGGCAAGGATACCTGTTGTGTTTGACAGTACGTCTGCTGTTTTACAGATCTGGGATGTGAGGACTAAAGCCAGTGTACACACGTTATCTGGACACACAAATGCAGTTGCTACGGTGAGGTGTCAGGCCGCAGAACCACAGATTATTACTGGTATGATGAGGACTTTCCTAACTTACTGCTGACCACAGCAGCATGTGTTTAACCGTAGCTGCAGGTTATGTTCAGTAGGCCTTTCACTAGGTTACACACGATTTATAGTGCTTTTGTGTCGTTATGCATTTCAGTAATGGGCGTTTGAGGTTTATTGTGTATTTGTAAATCTTTACTGTAAGGTTTCATTCATTTCTCTTACTATTTATATATTAGGTCATCGGGAAAATCATGATGTATCCATTCAATTCTCTTACTATTTTTATATTAGGTCATCGGGAAAATCATGGTGTATTTTCTTGTTTTTCTATGCAAAAAATGCATCATGATTTTCCTGATGAACCAATATTATAGAATAGCTCATATACAGTATCTTGTAATGTTAGACTGCAGACTTTACTATTAAATACATCTGTTTAATTTTGGTACTGGCAGGTGGCATGGTGGTTGAGACTCTGGACTCCCACATGGCCGGCCATGGTTCAAGTCCTAAACTTGGTAGCTTGCTTTCTCACTTTCCCTCTCTCTCCCTCTCTTACTCTATGGTCAAATTAAAAATGATGATGATGATGATGAAGATGAATAAAATTAAATAAAGTACCTCTTGTAAAAATGTAATTACTGGTGGTTAAGGCATTGGACATTCCCACAGGGCTGACAACGGTTCAAGTCCCAGATCTGGTGGCTTGCTTTCTTACTTTTTTCTCTCTCTGTCTCTCTCTAGTCAATTAAAATAAATGAATGGGGGAAAAAATGAATGAATGAATAAAATTAAATAACTTTAAAGAAATACAGTTATTTTATAGTGTCAGCTTTATTGGTCTAGGAAATTCAAATTAGAGAACAAAATATTCTAATATCATATTTTGCTCAAAATAAGCTTAATGTTATCTTTATTTATTTATTTTTTTTTTAAGAAAACAAGCTCTGGCAAGCTTTATTAAAGAAAAATATTGCATGATTTACTTTTCACCGGTCTGTTCAGGCATGTGTCTGATGATATCGGAATCACCTGGCTCAGTGATAGCCAGCGTGCATGCTCTGTAGTGTGTTCCACGTGCTATGCCCAGTTCAGCATTATCCCCACTGTAGAGGAGGGGCACCAGTTGGGGCCAACATGGCATAGTGCTCTATTTCCGATTTCCTCAAAGCTGGGCAGTTGGTGAGGACGACCAACGTGGCTTTGCCTTGTCTGAGCATCTTCAGAGTCTGCTTGTACCCCAGGGCGTACTTCCCACTTTTCATAGCAAGTTGGAGCCGAGAGGTGATCGACTCCAGCGACTTTTTCGTCGTCTTTGCAGCCACTATCTTCCTGCCTTAGGTGCAGGACGGCCCCCAACCAAAAGCAGCCGCCCAGTGTTATCTTTACTTTTAATATTAGAAAATAATTTCTTTACTTGATGTGTTTTATTAATTAAAAGAAAAATCACTGAAATTTTTCCCTTCCCTGCTACTGGTACATAAAATCATATATTTGTTTCATTCGTAATTTGCATTTGTTCTAGCTATTCAGTTGACAATGAATAAAAGTGTTATTGCATTTTTAATTAAATTTAAAATAAATCAGGGATTTTGGAACTATGAAGAAATTAGCCAAGAAGCGGTTCGACTTTCATGTGCGTTTCAGTGTGTGTGTGTAGAAGAACACTCTGTATCTTATTCTACTGAACCCTCGCATTGCTTTTCTTGTCTGTGTTTTGAGAAGTGGGTGTGTTTTCATTACAGGAAGCCATGACACTACAATACGATTGTGGGATCTGGTGGCTGGGAAAACAAGAGTGACCCTAACAAATCACAAGAAGTCGGTCCGGGCTGTGGTTCTCCACCCACGACAGTACGTGTGTCTTCCTGATTAGCTTCTCTTTCCCCTTCAAGTCCTGGTGTGGTGCTGGGGACACCACCTCTCGGTCTGCGTGTGGGAGTTGTCGGTGCCTGTCCTTTCCGGGCTGTGCCACTCAGGAGCGTGCACTTCCTTTATTCTCCTTGTGTACCACTCTGCTTATGGCCACGTAAGATGGGGAGGCCCTTCTGCATAGTGACAAATGAATAGTGGAAAACGCGGCAATGAAAAGTCACGGTTAAATGCTGCGTGTCAGAATAGGAGGGTGCAGTGGCTGGGTATAAAGTGGAGCCCGGTGCCAGCGCCCTGCATGTTTGAGCTCTCCCCAAACCTTCCTGGGCACAGTCCTCTCCTCCTCACCCTGCTCCCCTCTCTCCCTCTCCGGTCCCCCTCTCTCCCCCTCCTGCCCTCCTCTCTCCTCCCTCTTCCTCCCCCTACTCTTCTCCCTCCTCCTCCTTCCTCCCTTTCTCTGTCTCCCTGGCTCCTTCTCTTCCCCTTGCTCGCTTGCTCGCTTGCTCGCTCTGGTCCACTTGCCTCCTGTTTCTTTTCTGCAGTCCTTTTCCCCGTCTTGCCCTCCCTCTCGCCAAGATAGAAGCGTGACCCTTCGCCTCCTCTGTGAGAGAAGGCATTTGGAACCTGCTGCTCCAGTCAGTGCGGAGCACTGGGGAGACGAGAGTAAAACTTGACTCTCTGATTTCAAATGCAGTTAAAATTTTTTGAAAGTTCGATTCGACTTGGAGCAAATGCCTTGATATTTTTTACTTCTTGCTTGCTAGGACAGTAGTATTTTGCTGATGTTACACAGATTGAGTATATGTACAAAAGCTTTTAAAAGCCCGTCATTTTATTTAACTTGATTTCCTTGCCATTAATTCTTTTCCATCTTATTTCAGTTACACGTTTGCGTCTGGTTCTCCAGATAACATAAAACAGTGGAAATTCCCTGATGGAAGTTTCATTCAGAATCTTTCTGGTCATAATGCCATTATTAACACATTGACAGTAAATTCCGATGGCGTGCTTGTATCTGGAGGTAAAATAAGATTTTTATAATGAATGTACTTAGTCTGTCGGTTTTCCTTTAGGGAATGAGTAGTCGCGTGTCAGGTTTCTAACCCAGGAGTTGCAGTAGCGTTTCCTGAGTAGAGTGTGCCTGGGTTTTCATACGTGTGTTCACCTGTACATGTGATGAAGTAGCGTCAGTCTTTGCTTAGCCTCTCTGGCTTCCCATGTGATAAATCTGAGCACAGGAATACGACGGGCCTTGCCTGGAGCCTGGTCGGGTGTTCTGGAATTGGATGTCAGGCTCATGGTGCTTTATGTCGGGTTGTCGGAAAAGTCATGACGCATTTTTGCAGCAGATGGCGCTAGTTCATTTTTGGAAGTGCTGGAGTCATTCGCATCTGTGTTACCGCTCTT
>NW_006208529.1:316849-335167 GCF_000334495.1 Tupaia belangeri chinensis
GCTCTTCTAACTCCATTCTAAAGTAAAAATGAAGAGATTTGGTTGTGATTTGGAGGTTTTACAACAGGTTGGAGATGGGAGACCACACTGTATTCCCGCCTGTTGTACTGTTTACTCCTTTAAAGGGAAGCACATGCATCAAGCTTATGGAATGTCGCGTAGTTCACAGCGACGGTGCTCTGCAGGAGTGTCGGAGCCAGCAGCCTTCACGATGCTGCATGCTGGGACTTCATCTCAGCAGCGCGCCTCGGTCAGGGAGACCCACCAAGGTTGAGGACGAAACAATAAAGGCGTTGATCGAGTCAGGTCCACGTTACACAGCACGGGAGACTGCAGAAACACTGAACCCCGTCACTCACGCACTCATGACCTGGAGAACCCGGGAAGCGTAAGCAAGCTCAATATTTGAGTTCCTCGTGGACACAAGGAAGTTCATTCGATGGTGCATATGAACATCTGCTGCGATCTCTCATTAAACGTGAGGAAAACGGTCCTTTTTTGAAGCGACTGATAACTGGTGATGAGAAGGGGATTGTTACGACAGTGTGGTGTGCAGCCTTGGTCCCAACGTGATGATTCTCCTTAGACGACAGCAAAAGCAGACATTCATCCGAGGAAGGTCGTGCTCAGTGTGGTGGGGTTTTTAAGGTGGTGCGTTTCTCAGGCTTCCACCAAGGAACTGAACGATTCATTCAAATGTGTGCTGTCGGCAGTTGGCAGTTTGAGTGAAGCCATCCTCCCGAAATGGAGAGCACGGAGACCCAGCACCATCACAGCTCCCTGCGCAAGGCCACACACACACGCGAGATCACTGGAGCTTAAGTGGGATGGGTCAGCACACAGACCTCCGCCTGTCTGCTCTCTTCAGAACTCCTGTGTGGGGTACCGTTCAATTCACACGAGGCTGTAAATCAGCCCCTCATTCAGATTTTCACCGTAAAGACAGGTCACTCTATGAATGAGGAATTATGAAGCTCACCAAAAGATTGCGAAAGATTATCAAACAAAACTGGCAATATATTGATTTGAGCTTGTTGTTTATATAAAATAAATGACCTTTGAAAAACAGAAAAAAGTTTATCATGACTTTTCCGACAGCCCAGTAAGGTCAATGGAGAATTCCGAGGTAAGCACAGATAAAAACAGACAGACTGGTACTAAGGGAAGTTCAGTGCTGCTGTGTCTTCATCTTCGTAGCTGTGGATTCCCCAGGGCGCCTGGGCTCGTGGTTGTTGCTTTGTAAATGTCTGTCGCACTGCACTCTTGAGGGCTGCCAGATGTAACTAAAACTTTCTCTTTAAGCCGACAACGGCACCATGCACCTGTGGGACTGGAGAACCGGCTACAATTTCCAGAGAGTTCACGCAGCTGTGCAGCCTGGGTCCTTGGACAGCGAGTCGGGGATATTCGCGTGTGCTTTTGATCAGTCTGAAAGTCGATTACTAACAGCAGAGGCCGATAAGACCATTAAAGTGTACAGGGAGGATGATACGGCGGTAAGTTCCCTGTTTCACATACATTTTAAAGCCAACTGAAACAGCCGTACCAATTTGGCAAGTTTTTCTCATTTAATCATCAGGAAGAGAAATCAGGGCTATTGTGCGGAGGTATCTCATCTTGAGTGGGTCCGTAGGTGTCTCCTGATTCATGGACGCCAGTGGAGTGACGATTGAGTTGTGTCCCGGCTTTCCTCGTTGATTACTGCGGGAACACTGAGAATGACAGCAGATAGATCGCTGTGCAGAATTGCAATCCCTTTTCCTCCAGTCTCCTAAGGATGTGGGGCGCACACACGCACCTGGTGCAGTTTTTAAGCCAGTGGGTCCCAAAGTCAAACGGCACAGGTGGCCAGTGGGATCCAGCGCCCTAACCTCGATACTAGCTGCTGGCGCTCCCCGAATTTTGCTAACAATAGTGGTATCAGCATTGAACAGCTGTAGAATCGTAAACTTTGGTGTTACTGAAATACCAAAATAGAAAGTTTATATTGGATGAAAAACTACAAACTGAACTCATAATGCCCCATTCACCTTTTATTTGATTTGGATAATGCCAAAAGTTTGTCCCTGCCCTAAAATCATTGAAGGGTTGCTAAGTATGTAATGCCAACTAATACGATTTAGATAGTCTACTAGATATAAAGCAAACTGATAATACTTTGTTAACTTTCTCTTTTTAGACAGAGGAAACTCACCCCATCAGCTGGAAACCAGAAATTATCAAGAGAAAGCGGTTTTGATGTGGTGGCGTCCTCACTGCGGCTCCTGTGTACAGCTCGGCGTCCGTGAGGAGATCCAGTCGTCCTGTGCCCTGGCTGGGACTGTAAAGCAGACACGCACCGCTTGAAACACTGCTGCTTCATGTTCTACAATAAACCGCCCCCGCCCCGCCCCGCATTTTTATTTTTCAAATAAACAGTCTGATCCTAGGTGGTAAGATGCAAATATCAAGCATATGCAGGTTTACTGAACATAATTGTTCTAAAGATAGAGTATTTTGACAGTCTTACTAGAAAACCCCTTTTTAAAAAAATGTACAAACTGACTACTATATTAATAAGAGGACATGTTTTGAGGGCAGCAGGGTTTTTTTAATCCTTTTAAAAACTATGATAATTTGGGATTAAAACTATTTGAAGTCTTAACTGATGTATATTTATTTCAAAAAACGTTTTGAGTGTGTGTTTAAGTGACATTGGAGCTGACCTTATAGTGAAAGAGGGCAGAAGGGTTTGCTAAGAGCAGTGGCCGAAGCCTGACAGGGAGTGTGGTGCCCTCTGTGGCAGGCTCTGCTGCGGTTCGGCAGTGAGATCAAAGCTGGCCTGTGGGGTGGGGCCCATTGTGAGTCTGGCTTTTATCCCACAAGCAGTAGGATACCAGTATTGTTAGCAAAATTCGGGGAGCGCCAGCAGCTAGTATCGAGGTTAGGGCGCTGGATCCCACTGGCCACCTGTGCTGTTTGACTTTGGGACCCACTGGCTTAAAGATTGCACCAGGTGCATGTGTGTGTGTGCCCCACATCCTTAGGAGACTGGAGGAGAAGGGGTCGTAATCTCTCACTTTATCTCTCTGTCTCACTGGTGAGTGTATGTACCCTATAGCAAAAACAAACAAATGAAGAAGTGGGAAATGACTGGAGAAATTGGAGCTGGCTGAGCTGTATTAAGGGCTGCATCTTACGGTAGTATTAGAGAAAAGTGTTTATTTCTAGTATGCCTCCTGGTAAATACAAGTTTTACATATCATGCACTTGGGATCCCAATCCCTGTGTCAAGATTTGTCAAACTTCACTTATAAATTAGAAAACAGTTACAAGAACAATTAAGTTTTCCAAATTATTAACACACACCATGATTTCGAATAAGCATTTCCCATCTTGCATGCTATAAGGCGGAAGCATAATTGTTAAGTTTATATTAGATGAAAAAACGTTAAAAGTTTTCCTGGGATAATTGAAAGTATTTGAACCCTTTGCCCTAGTAACTTCGTTTCCTGGAAACTGTCTAATAGGAATCTGAGAGGTGTACACAGCAAGTTTGTTGCATTTTGTTCTTGAATAAAACTGGCCCAGTTGCCCTAGTAGGAGCTGGTTTAAAGATGGTGGTTCCATCAGGCAGTTTGCATGTATCCGTTAAGCAAGAAGATGCGGGTTATTCATGCAAACTGTCTAGACTGTATAAGAAACAGCTACTCCTTGTTGTGAGATCATTTAATGCTGGAAAACAAGCGGTAACACCATCTGACTCACAGTGACTTTGGGAGGGAGTGGAGTTACGGGAGAACCTTCATGGCCTGCTTTATATATTTCTATGTTTTTATTTTTCAGAAGCATGTATTTTTTAAACTGAAATAAAGAAAAAACAGTCCATTTGCATCCCTGAGAGATTCTAATACGCTTTCTAACAAGAAAATCAGAGGTGGGTAGCGTGCCATCTCCAGAAGCCGAGAAGCAAGGACGAGTGCAGGAGGTGAGAATGAGACGTTAGGGAAATGCATGTTCATAGATAGCCTTGTCACTTGGAGTCAGAGATTTGGGAGGTTTTAGGAGAGAGAATCATTGCTGTAAGGACACCCATCTACTCGTGCAGTAATATTTTACGAGTTCATACTTGATAGGTACTCTAGAAGTTACCAGAGTTGTAGTACGTGGTCTAGTCTCACAGCTGCATTCTAATCAGGGAACAAAATATTCAAAGTTTATGTCAGGGAACCAGCAGTTGACATAATGGCTATGACGCTGGACTCCCATGTAGTCGACCGTTTTGAGTCTCGGACCCAGTGGCTTAAGCCGGGCACATGTGCATACATGCCCAAGATCCCAAGAGGAGAATGGAGGAGGAGGGTGTGGCATGGCTATCCCCCGGGGAGTGATTTCTTGCTTTCTATCTGTCTCTGGTGAATGCATGCACCCTATAGCAAAAACCTCTCAAAAAAAAAAAAAGTTTATGTCAGGACTAAATAAGAACGTAGGGTTTCTTTCCACTGGAGCAGAGTTAGTGTGAGATGGGAGCGAGGTCCTGTGAGAACTCCAGGAGAGTGAGGACGCCATGTTCACAGAGCCAGCCTCTGAAGGAGTGCAGTCCTGAGCTGCGTCTTGAAGGACGGGGAACATTTACACAGACACAGTGTAAGTGAGAGTGAGGCAGTGAGCCTGGTTTATGTTGTTATAAACAAGCTGGACTTGAATTTAGTTTTGCTATAGGGTGCATACACTTGCTGGAGAGAGAGAAATCACCCCCCACTCTGTAATCCATTCTCATCTCAGAGTTCTGGGCATGCACCCACATGTGCCTGGTGTGTTTTTCAAACTGCAAAGTTAGTCATGTGGGATCTAGCCGCCTTCACCACCACACCACTGCCTGGCCCTGGACTTGAATTTAAATCAAGCATCTGCTAACTCAGCTTCCTGAGGGGGAGATGGAGAGGGGCCTATCTTCTTCCTTTTTCTTTTTTAAAATCTTTATTTCTTCCATGAGAGAAATAGAGATACTCCCAATAAGGTCTTCACACTGAGATCTGCCTTCCTGTCTCAGCTTACCAGGGCCTCACATGTGCACAGCAAATGTGTTCAGGAAGGTCTGGGACACAAACCCAGGACCTTTCGATGTGGGTCCTATTGCCTGACCATGCACTTCCATCCGGTTCCAATAGGGCTGGCCTGGCACCTGAGCCTGGGAAATGTAGTCAGGAGGGTTCTAAGGAATCTTAAAGACCACAGTTGCCTCAGTGACTCAGAATTGGACACATTTAGACATTTGCTCACAGTGGCTTATGTTAACTTGTACAAAAATAATTTTAATTTTTTTTTTGGAGAGATTTTTGCTATAGGGCACGTGCGCTTGCCAGACAGAGAGAGACATAGAGACAGAAAGCGAGAAATCACCCCCCGGGGGGATAGTCACGCCGCAATCCCTTCTCCTCCATTCTCCTCTCGGGATCTTGGGTACGCACGCACACGCGCCCGGCGTGAGTTTTAAGCCACCGGGTCCGGGACACGAACCGCAGTCGACTACGTGGGAGTCCAGCGACAGAGCCATTACGCTAACTGCTGGTTCCCACAAAAATAATTTTAAAAGAACATTATTTATCAGGATGATAAAGGACCTTGAGAACTAGTGAGGACTTCCTATCCTTCAGTGCAGAACTGACCTCCTACCTTGTGGATAGCTGGTGGAGGAGGCCATTCTTAATGGCCTGGTAGAGTCCATGTTGTGACACGCTAGAGTCAGGGACCAAATATCATGGAAGGTCGGTGAAATCTTGAGATTTGTGTGAAAAGAAAGCAATAGGACTGGAAACTTTAGTTCAGGGTTACCTGGGTGTGAAGATGGAGAAAACGGAGCTAGGAGTGACATGGAGGTTGAGGTGCTGGGTCCCACATGGCCAACTGTGTGGTTTGAATCCTGGACTCAGTGGTTTGAAAAACATGTGGACATGTGTGTGTATGCCCAAAATTCTGAGAGGAGAATGAAGGAAAGGGGATCATGGTGTGGTCATCCCCCCATGGAGCGGTTTCTTACTTGATCTCTCTGACTAGTGCACAGGCCCTATAATAAAGCAGAAATTTTAAAATCAGCCCAAGAAATGTCATTTGTTGACCACTCCCCTTACCACAACATCAAAGCAGATGATGCAAGGATGGGTCCAGGTTGGCAGATTGTAGGTAAATAGCCAGCCATCCTGTATACCAGTGATGTCGAATTTTAAGACCAGTTGTACTTGACTTCTTTCCATGCATGCTTTTCATTGCCTGTTTTGGTGCCCACACCCTTTGAGCACTTTTGGGGTGAGCAAGCATAGAACACAAAATAACAGTGACAGACGGCCAAGCTATGTCCTGCCCCTTTCTGGGACTGGGGCAACTGAAGATTTTCTGCTCCAACTTCACCCTCCAGACCCAGAAAGGTAGAGAGCCTCCACACACTGTCTCGACAGGTGTAGGTGCACAGTAGCCAAACATCTGAACAGACTGCAGAGCGAGTAGCAGGGGGAAAGGTGGAGCTGCAGAGAGAGCACGGCTCATCTCCCACACGCCTCTGAACTCTCAGTTGTAACTCCACAGCTCAACTCAGGTGCACCTGCTCTCTAGAAACCAGGAGGCCTTTGGAATGTCTAGTTCCAACGACAAAAGTGCAGGTTGCTTGGTGAAAGTCAGGGAAATGGAACTATAGAGAGATTGAGGATCACTGCCTCAGTCATACCTCTGAATGCTCAGATTTAACTCCAAGAAATTAGGAAGAAACACAATCCATCAGATGAGCAGAAACCACCACAGAGGCACGAGAAATAGGAGAAACCAAGAAAATATCTCTCCCCCGAGGTAAAATAACAACCGCTCATCATCCACAGATAATACAATGGAACTCGTGAAAATGTCAGAAAGAATTCAGAATATTCATAGTGACAGAACTAACCGAGATGCAAGAGAAGAGAGACAACAAACTCCAGAAGATGCAGGAGAAAAGGGACAATGAGTTCCAGGAGGTGGGGAAGTCCTTCCATGATTTAGAAGAAAGAGATACCATAAAAATGAATCCAATGAAATGGTTAGAGATGAAGGCTATAATACAGGAAATCAAATCTCCCTCAAAAAAAAGTATTAAAAGCAGATTAAATCACAAGGAAGATCAAGACTCAGATGGAGAAGACAAAAACCTCTGATCTAGAAAAAAATCATCAAAAAGACTGAGAAAATAACTCCAAAAAATGAGAATAATATACAAGAAATACTCGATACCAAACATCTGGATAATCAGTGCCCCAGAAGGCGAAGAACTTAATAAGCACATTGATCATCTATTCAATAAAATCTTGGAAGAAAACTTTGCAACCTTAGAGAGGCACTCCAATATCCAGACTCAAGAAATACAAAGGACCCCAAATAGAATCAACTCGAGATCTTCTCCAAGACACATCAAAAGCCAGATTGGCCAGAACCACAGACAAAAAGACACTAAAATTGGCAAGAGAGAAACTTCAAGTTACTTACAAAGGATATCCCATCAGGCTAACATCAGACCTCTCATTGGAAACAATGCAAGCAAGGAAAGAATGGGAAAATATATTCAAAGTATTAAATGAAAAACAACTTCAACCAAGAATACTATAACTGGCAAGATTATTGTTCATATGGGAAGAAAAGATAACATTCTCAGATAAACAAACGAGAGAACATACCAACACCAGACCAGCTCTTCAAGAAGTTCTGAAGGGAGTGCTATACTAAAAACTAAAGACAGACACACACAAATAAGAGAACAAAAAACAACCAAGAAAATGGCCAACTTAATAGTAGGGACATTTCCAGAAATATCAATAACAATGTTGAATATTAACTTCCAGGTTTTAAACAAAGATTGGACCTCAGTAACACTGCAAATTCAACAGGAGAGAGATTAATTACATGAGACTGGACTGGTGAAATAGAATTTTATGGTTTTTGATTAAAACATTACCAATTTTCTCCTTTGTCTTCTAGATTTAAAGATTTTTGTCTTCTTTTGAGCTGTTGATAGATGGAGCAATTTGTTAAATTTTTCTCTCTTTTTGAAATCGAAGCATAAACTTTCCTCCCTCCCTGACCCCTCTGAAGTTTTAAAATATTTGTGAACAGAAGCTCTTGGAAAGATTGCCTGGTACCATAAACAGTTTTGCCTGACAGGTAAAAAATGTCACTTCTTGACAGGCCCAAAATACTTTCAAGTACAGTCAGATGGTGAATTCCTCACTTGGCTCAGTACCCTTGGGAGGCTTTTAAAGAGTCTAATCTGAAGTTCCTTATAAAAAGTTCCTGCAAAGTCAACTAAATTAATTAGTATTCTTATGGGACTTTGAGACTAAACTAATTTTTTTGCAAATATAAAAGGGGAAATAGGGAAAAAATGTTTCACAAGAAAATTTCAGTGCACTTGTTACTAGATTTTTAGCTCTGTGCATATCTGGTTTTTGAGTTTTTAGTATCTACCTACTATTTGAACAGAATCCTAACCTATTTCCTGGCTTTAAATCTTAAGCAAATTTTTCTTAACATTTTTAAAATTGTGATCATTAAAGAGAAAACTCCTTTTCTTGAAATTTAAAAGAGATACATTAAAGAAACCTATTTAATGACTGCAGTAGCTATATAGCCTCAGCTAGTGCTACGTTATAGTATGTTCATTCTACTCACTGAGTTTTATGCCTAAAGTCAGACACATGTTCATAGATATGTTCACATCAGCTGCACTTGCTCTTTAAAATTGTGATCTTTAAAGAGAAAACTCCTTTTCTTGAAATTTAAAAGAGATACATTAAAGAAACCTATTTAATGACTGCAGTAGCTATATAGCCTCAGCTAGTGCTACGTTATAGTATGTTCATTCTACTCACTGAGTTTTATGCCTAAAGTCAGACACATGTTCATAGATATGTTCACATCAGCTGCACTTGCTATTGAAAGTATTTAGATTAATTAAAATCTTAGTGAATCAACAAAAATGTGGAAAAAATAGTAACAGTGACAACTGGGACGTGTAAGTCTCACACTGGGCCAGCCAGAACGCACGGAGCAGCCAGGCATCCTCACAGGGTCTTCAAGAAGTGTCATGAAATCAGTGATGCCCTAAGTGAGACTTAAATCATGAAAGACGATGAAAGAGAAAACCACTCCCAGGGGATGGGCAGTGACATTAAAACCAGAGGTGAGTGGGGGCCAGCAGGTGGCATGGTGTTTACAGTACTGAACTCCCCCATGGTCAACTGCGTTTCAAGTCCCAGAACTGGTGGCTTAAAAATCATGCTGGATGGGGACCAGCAGTTAGCATAATGGCTATGTCGCTGGACTCCCATGTAGTCGACCACGGTTCGAGTCCTGGACCCAGTGGCTTAAACTCACGCCGGGTGCTTGTGTGTGCATGCCCAAGATCCTGAGAGGAGAATGGAGGAGAAGAGACTGTGGTGTGGCCATCCCCCCTGGGGAGTGATTTCTCACTTTCTGTCTCTCTGTCCCTCTCTGTCTGGCGAGCACACGCACCCTATAGCAAAAACCTTTATATATATCACACTGTATGTGTGCATGCATGCCCAAAATTCCAAGAGAAGAATGGAGGAGAAGGGATTGTGATGTGGCCATACCTCCGCCCCCCGCCCCCAGGGGGAGGGGTGATTTCTCACTTTTCCTGTCTTTCTCCTATGAGCACATGCTCCCTCTAGAAAACTAAATTTTTTTTTAAAAAAGGGGTGTGAGGGGACCAGCAGTTAGCGTAATGGCTATGTCGCTGGACTCCCACATAGTCAACTGCGGTTCGAGTCCCGGACCCGGTGGCTTAAAACTCAACGCCAGGTGCGTGTGCATCCATGCCCAGGATCCTGAGAGGAGAATGAAGAAGGGACTGCAGTGTGGCCATCCTCCCTGGGGGGTGATTTTCTGCTTTCTGTCTGTCAGTCTCTGTCTGTCTGGAGAGCGCACGCAGAAAAAAAAAAAGGAAAAAGGGGTGTGAGAAAGTGTGTGGTGTGCTCTGAGAATGCGAGGCTTGTGGCTGTGCGGGAGACACAGTGCATAGGTGTTGGGTGGGTGGCAGGCCTGGCCATGAGGGGCAGCACCTTGTAGGATGAGGACCTCTAATGCTGACCTGGGTAGGAATTAGGCTTTATTGTACCAGGTAACAGACAGACAAGGGGGGATCATTCAAGGACACTAAAATCAAGGAAAAATTAGGCCTGGACCACGCACTATTTGAAGACAGATGAACGCAGGTGGCTTCTCTAGAAGGAATTACAGCGGGCTTCAGCCTTGTGGACTCCATGGTTCCCACTGATAAATGGAGACTCACTGGCCCCCTACCCGGGGTCTTTATGACTCCAGCTAAACCACTGCTCTTAACCCCAACCGAACTCAGTTTCACTGAATTTTTCTTTTTTCTAGTCTTCTTTCTTTCTTCTTTTTTCCTTCAGTGTTTGCAGGCTTTCACTGGAGAAGGGGGTCGGTGAGAAATCACACCCTCCCAGGGGGTATGGCCATGCTGCATTCCTTTCTCCCGGAGTCTCCTCTTAGGACTTTGGGCACACATGCACACACTCCTGGCCTGATGATTTTTTTTCTCTTTTTTTTGAGAGGTTTTTGCTATAGGGCGCGTGCGCTCGCCAGCCAGACAGAGAGAGACAGAGAGGTAGAAAGCGAGAAATCACCCCCCAGAGGGGATGGCCACGCCGCAATCCTTTCTCCTCCATTCTCCTCTCGGGATCTTGGGCACACACCCACACGCGCCCGGTGTGAGTTTAAGCCACCAGGTCTGGGACTCGAACCGTGGTCGACTATGTGGGAGTCCAGCGACATAGACTTTATGCTAACTGCTGGTCCCCTGGCCTGATTTTTTAGGCTGCTGGTTCTGGGACTCAGACTGTGAAGCCAGCCATGCAGGATCCAGCACCTTCACCTCCACACCACCTGCTGGCTGCACTTTTTCTAGTTTTCTTTCAAACAAAAATAACAGATTTTTCTCTCCTAAGTACAAAATGTATCATAATTCCAAATATGTTTTGCCAGTCAACTTACATTAATGCCACATGCATGTGCTATCAAGGTAAATTGCTGAAGTTATTTTATGTACAATTTGGCAACATACATTCTAATTTGTTGCAATTTAGTGTGCTTATCTTTTATTCACTCACTTGTTTGTGCACATGCGCGGGTTTTAGGCTGGGTTTTATTGTGCGTTTGGCTCCACACACAATTTCTATAAATGGCATCATGCTATACAGACTGAGATGAACTCTGTCTTCCTAATGATTGGGTTGTTGGAAAAGTCATGACATTTTTTTCTATGCAAAAATGCATCATGACTTTTCTGATGACCCAATCGTATACTTAAAGATCTTCCTCTCTCTCTTTCTTTGTATGTATTTGTACCTTACTTAATTTTTTTTAAAGAGATTTTTGCTAGAAGCTGCGTGTGCTCACCAGAGAGACTGGGAAACAAGAAGTGAGAAATCACCCCCAGTGGGGGTGGCCACACCACAATCCCTTCTCCATTCTCCCCTTGGGATTTTGGGCATGCATGCGTACATGCTCAGCATGAGTTTCAAGTCAATGGGTCTCAGACTCGAATCCCCAGTCAACTCCATGGGAGTCCAGCACCTTAGCCATTATGATTGTTTTTAACGATGGATGCATCATTGTATTGTAGGTATGGAGTGTCACTACTTGAAATCTAATTGTTCTTTTTTTTTGATTTGTTACAACAAACAATGCTGGAATTAATACCTTTGATCTTTATGTACTTAAATATTTATGTGAGATAATCAGCAATATAATTACTCGGTCGACATATGTACATTTTTATACCACCATCAGCATTTTTGTGTATACAAGCAAATGACACCAAAGTCTGTAACAATTTACATTGCCTTCATATCTTTTTTAAAAATAATTTTATAAATTTATATTTATCATTAATACGTGCACTTGCCAGAGAGAGAGAGAAGGCACTGGGGTTTAGTCATGCTGCAATACTTTCTCCTCCATTTCTCCATCCCTTCAGAATTTTGGACCAGCAGATGGCATAATGGTTATATTGCTGGACTCCCATGTAGTCAACTATTGTTTGAATACTGGACCCAGAGGTTTAAACTTATGCTGGGTGCATGTGCATGTGTGCCCAAAACCCAAGAGGAGAATGGAGTGGATTGCAGAGTGGCCATCCCCCCTGAGGGGTGATTTCTCACTTTCTGTCTCTCTTTCTCTTTCTGTCTCTGGTGAACATGCACACCCTATAGCAAAAATCTCTTGAAATAAAAACTGAGGGCATGCACATATATGTTCCTGGCAAGTTCCTCAAGCCACCAGGATCAGGATTCAAACTGTGTTCAGCCACGTGAAATCCAGGTCCCTCAACCACCAGGCCTCGGGGCTGGCCCCGGTCATACCTTAATCCCTTTGAATTCAGTTATTCCTGCTCTGTATGTCCATAAATGAGATGTTTTAGCAATGTAAAAATCTTTTCCTTCCTCAAAAAGAGATTATATCCTTAATGTCTGAGAATAGAAGAATCTGTTGAAAAAATTGGGGTGTTTAAGAACGCTTGAAAATTATCCAGGAAGTAGGAGGGTTTAGGGATTTACTTGAAGCATTTAAATTCATTTAAAAACTCTTCTGCTAATATTTTTGACCGATAATATTTCTGATCAATAATATTTTTATATTGATAATGCACAATGAAATAATAGGATTAGAAAAATTAATATGGGCCTTTCAATGCCAAATAAACTTTTTTTTTTGAGAGAGATTTTCGCTAGAGGGCACGTGCGCTCACCAGACAAACAGAGAGAGACATAGAGACAGAAAGCGAGAAATCACCCCCCAGGGGGGATGGTCACGCCGCAATCCCTTCTCCTCCATTCTCCTCTCGGGATCTTGGGCACGCACGCACACGTGCCCGGCGTGAGTTTTAAGCCACTGGGTCCGGGATGCGAACCGCGGTCGACTACGTGGGAGTCCAGCGACATAGCCATTACACTAACTACTGGTTCCCAATGCCAAATAAACTTTTAAAAACAAAGCTTTGGGGCCAGCAAGTGGCATGGTGGTTGGGATGCTGGACTCCCACATGGCCAACCACAGTTCGAGTTCCAGACCTAACAGCTTGAAATTCATGCTGGGCACATATGCGTGCATGCCCAAAATCCCAGGAGAAGAGATTGCGGGGAGGCCATTCTCCTGGGGGGTGATTTCTCATTGTCTCTCTCTGTTGCTGTCTCTTTCTGGCAAGTATACATGCCCTATGCCAAAACCCTAAAAACAAACAAACAAATACACAAAAACCCGCATCACGATTGAGATATAATTCACACAGCACACAATTAATCTACTTGAAAATACATAGTTCAGGGACCAGCAGGTGGCTTGGTGGTGAAGGCGCTGGACACTCGCACATGGTCGACTATGGTTTGAGTCCTGAACCTGGTAGCTTGCTTTCTAACTTTCCCACTTTCTCTCTCTCTCTCTCTCTGTCTCTGGTCAAAATTAAAATAAATGAATGAATAAATAAAATTAAATCTTAAAAAAACATAACAAAAACACAGTTCAGGGAGAGGCCAGCTGGGCTGCAGCAGTGAAACCCTCCTCCCTGCTAGGCTGGCCCCATGGGAAAGTAGCTGCGTAGGGTGGGGCACCTCCCAGAGCATGAGCCAGGGCTGGCTGAAACCAGGCTCTACTCGCAGAATCAAGACTAGTGAGTGTGCGTGCGTGGATGTGTGCGTGGGTGTGTGCGTGGGTGTGTGCGTGTCTCTTCTCTCCCACAATCCAGCACTCCCTAATAGTCACACAGTTGTCCAGCCATCAGAATAATCCATCAGACATTTTTATCACCTCCAAAAGGAACTCCACACTCACTAACAGCCACTGTCGTTTCCCCCAACCCCCTCAGCCATAGGTAACCACTAACCTGCCTTCGGCTTCTGGACAGTTCATGTAAGTTGACACATAGTCATGTGGTCTTTCCACTGGTTTCTGTCCCTGACTTAGTGTTTTCAGGGATCCCACACGCTGAAGCACGTGTCAGAAGCCTTTCCTTTTGACTGACCAACACTATTTCATTGTATGGGTATATGACACGCCTTCAGAAAGTTTACGGAAATGCATGGCTACTTCATGGCAGAGGAGATCCATGATCGCGAAGGTCTTCCCAGGGCGAGGCTCGCCCGTCGCACTCTGGGTGTGCTGGCCCCTGCCGTTTCCCCACACTTGAGGTAGTGGGGGACTGCGTTTGTGCTCCCCTGTCTTTAAAGATGATATAGCATTAAAAAAAAGTATAAATTTCAAAAAAATGTTTGCACTGAAATAAGTTTGTTCTTTAATTTCATTTTTCCACAATCTTTTTTTTTTTTTTTTTGGTCAGGGTGCATGTGCTCTCCAGAGACAATCAGAAAGAAACAGAGAGAAAGTGAAACATAACCCCTAGAAGGATCGCCCACGCCGCAATCCCTTCTCCATTCTTCTCTTGAGATCTTGGGCATGCACTCACACGTGCCTGGCATGAGTTTTAAGTCACCGGGTCTGGGACTCGAACCACAGTAGACTATGTGGGAGTCTAGCAACATAACCATTATGCCATCTACTGGTTCCTCTTATATTGGCATTTAAAATGGGCATTGCAAAATGTAAAGATGAATGTTAAAATTCATGCTAATAACTTAAATATTTTATTTTTATTTTTACTTAGAATGTTATTTTTTAAGAATTATTTATCTATTTAATTTTATTTGTTACTACTTTATTATTATTATTATTATTATTATTTGACCAGAGAGAAAGAGAGAGAGAGAAAGGGAAAGTAAGAAAGCAAGCCACCAGGTCTGGGACTTGAACCTGGTCAACAGTATGGGAGTCCAGTGCCATAACAACTATGCCACCTGCTGGCTCCAACTCAATTGCTTTTATTTCATTTTTTCTTTTCTTATTTTTTAATTTATTTTTTATTTTTTAATTTTTGCTATAGGGCACATGAGCTCACTGGAAACAGAGAAAGAGAAGAAAAGTGAGAATCACCCCTTGGGGGGGATGGCCATGCTGCAATTCTTTCCCTTCCATTCTCCTCTCAGGAATTTGGGCATACATGTACGCACACCTAATGTTTTTTAAGCCACTGGGCCCAGGACTCAAACCATGCAATTGGCTGTGTGGGATCCAGTCACCTTAACCTCATGCCATCTGTTGGTCCCTATTTAATTTCTTGATACATGCACATTCTATTAGTGCTTGTTGATGAAAACTGAGGAAGGATTGAAAGAAAAGCAAGTGTGGGCGGGCTGGCCCTGTGGGCTAAGAGAGGCAGATCCCACATGGCCACCCATGGCCTGAATCCTGGTCATTGCGGCTTGAAAAACACCAGGCATGCGTGTACCCCAATGGGGTACAGAATGGGGAAATGGAGAAGAAAGATTGCAGGGTCACCATGCCCCACTGGGGCCCACTTCCTCTTCCTCCTTTTCTCTGTCTCTCTGTCTCTCTTTCTCTGGCAAGCTCATGCACCCTCTGGCAATGAAAGGGTTTTTAAAAAGTGAATTGTTAGATGAATTATTAAACAATTAGGGCTAGTAGTAATTTTAATGAGGATAATTTATACTTTTATAAATTTAAAATGTAATTATCAGTTATGGCTCAGCAACTTCACAGATGTAGAAGATACTGATTTTTTTGATGAAATTAAGCTGAATTTAGAAGGTTTGAGCATTTGCACTGCTCAGGTTTTTTGTTGTTGTTGTGTTTAAGTAATTATTTTTTTATTTAACTTTATTTATTTTCATTTGACCAAAAAGGGAGGCAGAGAGAGAGAAGGTGAGAGAGAGAGAAAGCCACCAGGTCTGAGACTCAAACCACAGTCAGCCACGTGGGAGTCCAGCGCCCCCAACCAGCACGCCCCCTACCAGCCCCTGCACTGCTCAGTTTTTGAAACAGAGCTTTGGATACCATTCTTCTTTTACATAAACTGCACCCTCTACTGCCAGTTATGGGTATGACATATGATTAAAAGCTCCCGTAGCAACATGGAATGGTCTGAGATTTTTTTTAATCTCTAAAGCAAGTGTAGTTGTGAGAGGGAGAGAGAGGACTCAGTGGGTATGGTCATGCCGCAGTCCTTCTCCCCCATCGCTCCGTCCTGTCAGGGTTTGGGGCACACACGCACTTGCTCCTGGTGTGGTTCTCATGCCGCCAGGGACAGGGTTCAAACTGGGGGCCATGTGGGATCTGGCTCTCTATGCACAGCACTCCACCACTGAGCTAACCGGCTCACCCATCTCTACTCTCACGCTGTTACAGAGAGACAGAGAGAGGGAACGTGAGAAATCACCCCCTGGGCGGATAGCCAGGAGCAATCCCTTCTTCTTCTTCCTCCTCTTGGGATTTTGGACACACATGCACACGTGTGCCTGGCATGATTTTCAAATTGCCGTGTCTGGGACTCAAACCATGGCATAACCCATGTGGGATCCAGTGCCTTAACCTCTCCACTGCCTGCTGAGCCTCTAATGACATTTTTTTTTTTTGAGAGATTTTCACTATAGGGCACGTGTGCTCGCCAGACAGACAGAGAGAGACATAGAGACAGAAAGCAAGAAATCACCCCCCAGGGGGATGGTCACGCCGTAATCCCTTCTCTTCCATTCTCCTCTCGGGATCTTGGGCACACACGCACACGCGCCCGGCGTGAGTTTTAAGCCACTGGGTCCGGGATGCGAACTGCAGTCGACTACGTGGGAGTCCAGCGACATAGCCATTACGCTAACTGCTAGTTCCCTCTAACGTCATTTTTCAAAAGAATCATTTTATTTAATTTTATTCACTGTCTTTATTTATTTTATTTTATTTTATATTTTTTTGAAGTTGACCAGAGAGAAGGGAGGTGAAAAAGCCAATTGCCAGGTCTGGGACTTGAACCCTAGTCTGCAATGTGGGAGTCCAGCTGCCTTCACCACCACACCACTTGCCAGCCCCTTTAATAGTACCGACATTCTGAAGAATTGAACTCTGAAGTCTGGAAACAGTAGTAATATGGTATTCATGCCTTGTTTGATTTCTGTCTTGAATTCAGAAATTCAAACGGGTGAGAACAGTCTGAAGAGCAGTGCTAAAGTGTTTCTTGTTTGAATACAAAACTTTTCCTGTAACTTGATGCTGAGTTGAGAGACCCTCATGGCTTCCTCATAAACTGCCTTTATGAAAGGCAGGGAGGGACATGCGTTTCGAGCAGGCTTTATCGCCGTCATTTGCAGTGACAAAAAATGAGCAACTGGCCCCATTTCGGAAATGAATAGGAATGGCAAAAGCAATATTTGGTTGGTACTTCTGATGTGGTTCAAAATAATAATAACAATAACAATAATAATAATGCCTGTAAGGGCCAGCCCGTGTAGTGATCAGAGGACCGGATCAGAGGACGGGAGCGTGGGCAGCCTCGTGGAGCCCTGACCCGGGCAGCTTAGACGACACGCTACCAGTCCCATGTGCAGCATGCCTGAGGTCCCCGTAGGACTGAGAAGTGGAAAAGTGGGACCAGCAGATGGCGGAATGGTTCATGTAGGCCATCATGGTTCGAGTCCTGGGCCCAGCAGCTTAAACTCACACCGGGTGTGTGTGAGTGTGTGCCCCAGATCCCGAGAGGAAAACGGGAAGGAGAGAAGAAGGAATTGCAGCCGTGCTCCATGGGGGTGCTCTCTCCCTTTCCTCTCTCTGCCTCTCTGTCTCTCTATGGCAAGTGCACGTGCCCTCTGGCAATTAAAAGAAAGAAAGGGACCAGCAGTTGGCGTAAAGGCTATGTCACTGGATTCCCACGTAGTCGACCGCGGTTCTAGTCCCGGACCCAGTGGCTTAAACTCGCCGGGCGCGTGTGTGTGCGTGCCCAAGATCCTGAGAGGAGAATGGAGGAGAAGGGATTGTGGTGTGGCCATCCCCCCTGGGGGGTGATTTCTCGCTTTCTATCTCTCTGTCTGGCAAGCGCCCTATAGCAAAAATCTCTAAAAAAAAAAAAGAGCTGGTATACAAGTGCATCATTCAGAACCTTCCTCCCTGGCTTCAGTTTGCCCACCTCAGCTGGTCTGATGAGGTGGATGGATAAGAAAGAAAGAAAGAAAGAAAGAAAGAAAGAAAAGAAAGATGTTTAAATGTCTTGAACTCTCCAGGCATTTCAGCTTGTCCACAAGTCCCTGGACCTTCCTGATGGCGCCCTGGGTGGTATCTATGATCTTTTCTTCAGATTCAAGGTCTGCCCCTCAGGCGCCAGGGTGTGCTTCAGAGCTCTGCAGAGCCACCCGCCGCGCCACCTGCCTGCAGGTTCCCGGTGTCTCT
>NW_006208529.1:335529-364205 GCF_000334495.1 Tupaia belangeri chinensis
CTCTTCCTTCTAACCAGAGCTGGGGAGTTAGTTCTAGCCCCGGACATTGACCTCTCTCAAGGCCTTTGATAAAGCAGCTCGATTTGTTTTGGGTCAAACCAAGATGTCCCCGGACAGCACTGTCCAGTTTTCAGGTGGGGACGATGCTGGCCACGGTCGTGGACGGGGCGCCTGGGCTGTGAGCAAGTGTCCCTTCCACATACAACAGCCTTCCCACCGGCTTGCTCTTCTCCGACGTTGTGTACAGTGTATATAATGACACGTTTACGTTTTACTTATATTAATACATATGTGTATATAGCACATATAATTCTACTCTGTATAACACACTTAAAATATTTGATTTTGGGGAACAGCAGTTGGTGTAATGGCTATGTCACTGGACTCCCATGTAGTCAACTATGGTTCAAGTTCCGGACCCTGTGGCTTAAACTCATGCCGGGCGTGTGTGCGTGCGTGCCCAAGATCCCGAGAGGAGAATGGAGGAGAAGGGATTGCGGCGTGGCCGTCCCTCCTGGGGGGTGATTTCTCGCTTTCTGTCTCTATGTCTCTCTCTGTTTTTCTGGGGAATGCATGTGCCCTATAGCAAAAACCTCTTAAAAAAATCTATTTTGTTAATTGCTGTAATTTAAATAGTGTAGTTTTTAAAAATTTGTTGTAAGGTGTATGTGCTCATCAGAGAAAGAAATTGAGAAAGCACTTCCCAGGGGAATGGCCACACTGCAATCCCTTCTCCTGTTTTCCTCTTGGAACATTGGGCACACACGCACACACACCCAGTGTGCCCCTCGAGTTGCCGGGTCTGGGACTTGAACCATGCAGTTGGCCAGGTGAGGTCTAGCTGCCCCAGTCACTGCACCACTGGCTGGCCCTCAATTAAACAGCTTGCTGGACACTTAATTACTTGAATATTTACTAGTACGTTTACTACGAAGCAGTATGGATTTTCTCTTCTGCCTGGCTCCCCTCCACAGGGGGTATCTGTGTGTTTAATTCTACACCAATTCTCTTTCAAAGATCCAGCTCTTTTTTTTTTCCCCCAGAGAGGAAAGAAATATAGTGGCAGAGATTGTGTATTAAGATTCAATAACCATTCTCCTTTGTAAGAAGGAGGAGCCTTGTTCTGGGGTAGGACAGGGAGGTACATTCACCCCGAAGGCTGCCTAGCTCAGACTTGGGATAAGGCAAGTCCTAGCCCGTGAGAGGGAATCAGAAATGTGCAGGCCTTCCAGAACGGTTGCCTCAGAGCTGCTGACAGAGCTGGGCAGTGTAGGCGTTCACTCTTTCTCCTGAAATGTGATTGTTGGAAGCTGCCATGCTGGAAGGAGAAGTAGCCTCGAGGGTCGAGACCCGAGCTGAGGTGATGCTGGAGAGGCCCGAGGGCTGTGAGAGCGCCATGGTGCTGCTCTGACCCGAGACTGGTCACCCGAGACTTCTGTTATGGTAGAAATAAATGCTATCTTCCCTAAGCTACGGCTGTTTTTGCTTCTTTGCTGCGCTTGGCCGTACTCAGTCTTACCAGATGGGACTTGGCTAATTTTTGCTTCTTTGCTGCTCTTGGCCGTACTCAGTCTTACCAGATGGGACTTCCTTCGGCTTCCTGGAAGTAGTCGCCCTCCTGGGGCAGTGCAACGGGAGCTCATCGACGTCTCGGAGCAGGGAATGGGGAGGGGACAGTGCGAAGCTGTCTTGCAGATGACCGACGGTCACAGTGTAGCCCACGGGGAGAGGAAGGCCCTCCCTGTGAAGGAGGTGGTAGCATTTCTGCAGGGGGAGATGATGCTGCAAAGGCCCTGCTGGCTCGGGCTCTGGCTGTCTCCACGTCGGAGCTGACTCTTGGCTGACTCTGCCCTTGGAAAGCTTGGACACTCACTCTGCTCCGCTCCCCCGAGACTTCTCTTCTGAATCACAGTACCCTAGTTCGATGTCGAGAATACTGAGTCGTTCCTTTCTCCTCCGCTCCCTGCTTTAACCGTCCTCATCCTCCCCTGGGCTCAGCGATGGCTCTGAGGAGTGGAAGGGTCAGGAAGTGGGGGAGAGCAACGCCCGGGATTAGTCCTCAGCGCTCAGGATATTACCTCACCGCACGGCCCGGCTGCCAGGATGTCTCCTAACACTGAGGTCCAAGGAGGCTACGTGTGAAAGAAACATTGCTTTTTTGCTCAAGCAAATCAGTCAATGCAGTTTCTGTGAATGTGTAAGAAAATACGACGAGATACTCATCAGATCTCCTGAGCATCGTGCTGTGTTAAGCATGCCCGTGGAAAGAGAAAATCTGAAAAGAAGATCCCAAGAATACGGATCTTGCCAAAAAGTGGGTATGACATGATTTTGTGTGTGTGTGTGTGTGTGTGTGTGTGTGTGTGCGCGCGCGCGTTTGTGTTAGAGGTACCTGCGCTCACCAGAGAGACAGAGAGAGGGAGAGGGAAGTCCTCTGTCCCGGGGGCACGGCCATGCCTCTCCTCTGTATCCCCCACCCTTTCTGGAATGTGGGCAGGCGTGCTCACGTGCCTGATGTGTTTCTGAAGGCCGGGGGCCCAGACTCCAACAGCAAGGCTGGCCAGGTGAGACCCGGCTGTCTTAGCTACCAGGCTATGGAGGCGGCCAGGTGCGACCTCATCTACGTTCAGTGGATTGTTTTATGAAAGAAAGAAAGCGATTTCAATATAAAGCCTGGGGGCCAGCAGTTAGCGTCATGGCTATGTCGCTGAACTCCCATGTAGCCAACCGCAGTTCGAGTCCCGGACCCGGTGGCTTAAACTCACACTGGGCGCATGTGCGTGCGTGCCCAAGATCCCGAGAGGAGAGTGGAGGAGAAGGGATTGCGGCGTGACCATCCCCCCTGGGGGGTGATTTCTCCCTTTCTGTCTCTCTGTCTCTCTCTGTCTGTCTGGCGAGCACATACGCCCTATAGCAAAAACCTCTCCTAAAATAAAATAATAAATAATAATAATGATAAATAAAACTAAATATATATTTTAAAAGAAAAAATATATGAAGCCTGACCACCCTCCTCTCAGAAGCTATTTGCAATCATTCTGCTTCAAGAGGGTCTGAGAACTATGTGTTGCCACAGTCTCGGGTCCGGGGTCCCCGGAGACAGCAGGTCCCTGCGGGGAGCAGGGCAAAGGGGCGGGTGCGGCCTCGGTGGTCCCCCTGGCCAGAACACCGCCAGGTGAACTCTGCCTTTACAACAGCCTCCCCAGGAACAAGGACAGGGAAAGGCGACCAGCACTGCCGTGGGCCGGCCATCCACGACGCATCTCACATGGGACACGCCAGGCCCTGCATGTCTTCTGGTATGTTGAGAAGGGCGCTGGAGGCTTACTTCAAAGGTGACGTCTTTTCTCGTGTGGACATTACAGATATTGAGGACGAGAGCATCAAGAGGGCCCGGCAGGGCTATTTGGGCAGTATTGAGAGGCAGCCCCAGACAGAACAGCTCCTGGCAGAGACCACAGCTCCTGATAAGAAGCAGATGCTTGGGGGCCAGCAGGTGGCGTGGTGGTTAGGGGCACTGGACTCCTCCTACCTGGTCGACCACGGTTTGAGTCCTGGACATGGCGGCTTGCTTTCTCACTTTCCCTCTCTCTCTCACTCTATCCCTTTCTGGTCAAATTAAAATAAATAAGTAAATAAATAAAGTTAAATACAATTATATGAAAAAGAAGCAGATGCTTGCACGGACTCAGCACGCAGTGAAGCTTGCCACTCGAGAAGGCTGGCAGCCTAAACTTGCCGGAGACGAGGTGGACAGCCGCGTGGGGTTCTGGTGGGAGAAGCACAGGGTTTACTTTCAGACTGGCTGGATTCCACAGCTGGCAGTGAGGTGACTGACAATCGTACTTCCTCCAAACGGCTCAAGTTCTGGGAAGCAGAATTCCACAAAATATGGAAGCTCTGAATGTTTCCCTCCAGATGTCTTAACCTGGGTCAGCGAGTCCGTGCCAGAAACAGGGGACTTCGCCCAGAAGACCATGGGCCATGGTTAAGGCTATGCCTCGCATGGTCTGTCTCCTTTGACACCGGGAAGTTTGTGTCTAGTGAGAAACGCTCCTATGGGAAGCTGGGGCCCGAACCTGTGGGTGGTCAGAAAGCTCTTCAACACGGGGAAGGTGACCTGAGCATCTGGCAGACGCCTGAGGAAGTGCTCGCCCAGGGACTCCGCCCCTGGAAGGCCTCCACGCCAGGAGAGCCATCCTGGCCTTGGGACATCGAGTGCTCAGCCCTGGGAACCCCGGGGGAGCCTTCGAGGACATTCACAGGGAGGATTCGACCTCCGGTCCTCCCATGACAGTGAGCTGGCGCAGTCAGAGGCCTGCTCTGAGAACACTGCTGGGCCAGGAACTTCCTTCACACGGGTCACCCGACATCACAGGCTGCAAAGTGTCAGTTGCTAAAACCGTCAGCACCATTAAAGGCGCCTTGGAGAAGCACTCCGTGTGGCAGCTGCGGCTGGCCTCCCTGAGGCTGTCCTGGAAGGACACGCCGGGTCACTCAGCAACGCCATGGTGTCAGCGCTCCAGTGCCAGCAGCTCGCCCACGAGGTCTTCGGAAATGTGAAAGGCGTCTTCCGTGTCCTGTTGGTGTCACCGGTCAGTGAGAAGTGGGAAGAGGAAGAAGAACTGAATAAGAACTTGTATGACAAGAAGATGGCGGTTCATGAAGCCCTCTGTGACAGTGTTGACACCCGGGCCGTCATGGAAGAAATGCAGGCCTTGGTCAGTCAGGGCGACCTATAGCGACCGGGAAGGCCACGAGGAGGAGGCCGAGTGGGGCTCTGTTGGTGAACATCGCTCTGTACCTCTCCCACATGCTGAAGATCTTGGAGCCTTGGAAGAGGAAAGCACCCTGGGTTTCCCAGTTGGAGGGCCTGGAGCCAGCCTGAATCCCGAGGGCACAGTCAGGGCCTACCTTGGGTGTCAGGATTCAGAGGAGGAGTGAGGAAGACTGCCCTGGAGAAGAAAGGCCCTGAGGTTCTGCAGCCTGGCCAGGCCCTGTGGGGCGCCGTCCTGCTCGAGCTCGGGGTGCAGTTCGAAGACCACACAGGACTGCAGACAGTGGTCCAATTGGGGGACAGAGATACCTTATTAAAAGAGAGAGAAGAAAAGAAAAGGGTCGAAGAAGAGAAGAGGAAGAAGAAAGAGGAGGCTGCCAGTCTGGCCATGAAGACTCCACCCAGTGAGGTCTTCCTGTCAGAAGGTGACACATTCCAAGTGTGATGAAAATGGTCTGCCCACTCGAGGCACAGAAGGCAAAGAGCCGAGCAAAGGACAAACCAAGGAGCTGAAGAAGCTATTTGAAGCTCAGGAAAAGCTCCACAAAGGGTATTTGCAGATGGTTCAGGATGGAAGCTTCCAGGGAAGAGGCACAGACTGACACTGAACTAAGCCTCCATGGACTTATGGCTTCTCTCTGCCTCTGTGGCTGCACCTCAGGGCTCCGGTCATGTTTACCGTCATCTTCCAGGCCTCAGTTAGGAATTGTGTCATGTAGGTTCATGTCATTGTTGGCTCTGGGACATCGATGATAATTTTTTTTCTTGGTATATAAACTTTTTATTAACAGACAAAGCTTACAGACTTACTTCTTCTTGGACACGCCCACGGGACGGCCATGACGGCCAGCTGTCTTAGTGTGCTGGCCTCGGACCCGAAGGCCCCAGAAGTGGAGCAGCCCTCTATGGGCCCGTATCTTCCTCAGTCTCTCCAGGTCTCCATGCAGCTTGTTGTCCAGACCGTGGGCCAGAACCTGGCTGTATTTTTCCATCCTGTACATCTTTCTGCCTGTTCAAGACCCAGTCTGGGATCTTGTACTGGTGTGGATTCTGCATAATGATGGTCACGTGTTCCACCTCCTCCTCAGTGAGCTCTCCTGCCCTCTTGGTGAGGTCCATGTCCGCTTTCCTCACCACATGAGCAGATCTTCTCCCCACACCCTTCACGGCAGTGAGGACAAAGGCTATTTCCCCCCTCCCATCGATGTTGGTATTAAGCACTCGCAAAATGTGCTGGAACTTCTCGGGGTCACTAGAGACATGGCGGTGGCACAAGCGATGGTGTGTAGGCCTCCTGTGGAAGAGCGATACATTTTTCTTTTTTTTTGGAGAGGTTTTCGCTATAGGGCGCGTACGCTCGCTGGACAGACAAGAGAGACAGAGAGACAGATAGAAAGTGAGAAATCACCCCCCCCGGGGGGGATGGCCACTCCGCAATCCCTTCTCCTCCATTCTCCTCTCGGGATCTTGGGCACGCATGCACACGCGCCCGGCGTGAGTTTAAGCCACCAGGTCCGGACGCGAACCACGGTTGACTACGTGGGAGTCCAGCGACATAGCCATTACACTAACTGCTGGTTCCCGATACATTTTTCTTTTTCTTTTTTTTTTTTTATTAATTCACTTTACACCATCACAACACACAAATGAATTTTCCATCCAAAATACACTGTGCATTGGTTCAATCAAGCACATCCACGTGGGAGTCCAGCGACATAGCCATTACGCTAACTGCTGGTTCCCGATACATTTTTCTTAACAGTGATAAAGTTATTCTGCTGCAAGACCTTGAGTGGATTAGACACGAGCGAGGTAGGGAGTCACTTGCAGGCCTGCTCATCTCCTTCTTACAGGGTAGGAGAGGACAGACGAGCTGCAGTCAGCCCTTTGCTCCGGAAGTGTGGTCCATGGATGGAGGGCTACAAGAGCCAAAGGCGATGAAAATTCATGAGATGGTGCTGAGACCAGCAGCTACAGGGAAGTGGGAAGGAGTGAGAAGCAATCTCGAGTCGGAACAGGACTGGAGGAGCAGGGAGGGAACTCCAATCACAGGACACAAGGTGGGGCTCACAATTGTTATCAGAAGTGGGGAGACAGGGACCAATGGATGCGGTAATGGTTATGTCACTGGACTCCCACATAGTTGGCTGCAGTTCGAGTCTTGGACCCAGCAGTTTAAAACTCATACCAGGTGTGTGTGCGTGAGTGCCCAAAATCCCAAGAAGAGAATGGAGAAAGGACTGCAGCATGGCCATCTTCCCGGAGGGGGCGTTTCCTCATTTTCTGTATCTCTGGTGAGTGCATGTGTTCTATAGCCAAAATCTCAAAAAAAGAAGAAAAAAAAAAGAAGTGGGAGCTGTGTCACGGGACTGAGCCCTCCCCCTGTGTGACCTGATGCACTCTCCACGTGCAGAGCATTAGAACTGAATGGAGTTAGAGGATACCTATTGGTATCTTCTAGGGAAAAGAATTGCTTGGCGTCTGGGGAGAAACCCTCACGTACTTCAGAGTCACAGAAGTGTGCGGCATGGAGTGACTCCAAATGCTGAATAAAAACTGGGGAGGGAGGGAGCCTGGTTTCTTTTCCCCTCTTGTGATTTGCCAGCACAGAGGTGGTGTGGCACTATGAGGCGCTGGAGCCATAGGAACGTCCCCGGTTTGCGTCCCAAGGTGTCCTCCTGAATGCCGGGCATGTGCTGTGTCCATGATCCTGGCTGACTGAGGCTGGGGGTGTGTCATGGTGTGAGGATGTTGTTCGGGGTGTTTGTCGCTCTCTTTTTCTCTCTTTTGGAAAACACAAATAAAAATTTAAAAAAAAATCATTTCGGGACCAGCAGTTAGCGTAATGGCTATGTCGCTGGACTCCCATGTGGTTGACCGCAGTTCGCGTCCCGGACCCGGTGGCTTAAAACTCACACCGGGCACATGTGCGTGCGTGCCCAAGATCCCGAGAGGAGAATGGAGGAGAAGGGATTGCAGCATGGCCATTCCCCCGGGGGATGATTTCTCGCTTTCTATTTCTCTGTCTCTCTCTGTCTGTCTGGCGAGTGCATACGCCCTATAGCAAAAACCTCTCCAAAAAAAAAAATCATTTCAACATATGTGAATGGTTTATTTCTGGGTTTTCTGCTCTACTGGTCTGTCTGGTTTTATGCCAGTACCGTACTGTTTTGATTATCATAGTTTTGTAGTAAGTTTTGACACCAGAAAGTGTGATATCTCCAAAGCTGTTCTTTTGCAAGATTGTTTTGGGTTCATTCTCAGGATATATTTTTCTATTTGTGCAAAAATTGCCTTTGGGATTTTGATAAGGATTGCATTCAGTTTGTAGATCAAGGTTTTCATTTTGGGTGATGCAAGATTATTCTTTTCTTTCTTTCTTTCTTTCTTTTTATTTTTTGGAGAGGTTTTCGCTATAGGGTGCATGCGCTCGCCAGACAGACAGAGAAAGACAGAGAGACAGAAAGTGAGAAATCACCCCCCAGGGGGGATGGTCACACCACAATCTCTTCTCCATTCTCCTCTCGGGATCTTGGGCACGCACGCACACGTGCCTGGCGTGAGTTTTAAGCCACCGGATCCAGGACGTGAACCGCGGTCGACTATGTGGGAGTGCAGTGACATAGCCATTATGCTAACTGCTGGTTCCCAAGATTATTCTTAACTTCAGAACTGTTACCCACAGTTCACAGAAGCGAGCAGGGGGATCACCAGGATACTGGGTTTCCAGAGACAGGAATGTTGAGGAGCATCACCGTGGGTCCTGGAGTCTGGGAGTCACACTCAACCTCATCCCCAGGAATGGTTCACCTTCTATTTTTCTCCAGCCTGCCTTTCTTATAATAGAAGTGGACAGAAGCGTTCCTGTGCAAGTGCTTACAAAGCGTTTGCTCGTTAATTCGCAGAAACTCAAAAGTGAAAGGTTTGAAGCATCCATTGCTACTTTGAATTGCAGAAGAAAGAAAATACTTCAGAGATGATAAGTGACAAAACATAAGCCCACGGTAAAGGTAAACTTCCCCCCTGCTTTCTGCAATGATGGGCCCTTAGTACCGCCAACCACTGTGCATGGTCCATTTCACCTTTATTTTTAAATCTTTTAAGATAATTATTTTATTTAACTCTATCTATCTATCTATCTATCTATCTATCTATTTATTTTAAATTGACCAGAGAGGGACAGAGAGAGAAAATGAGAAAGCAAGCACCAGGTTCAGGACTCGAACCATGGTTGGTTGTGTGGGAGTCCAGCGCCCCTAACCACCACAACACCTGCCGGCCCCGCACCTTCTAGTTATTATTATTATTATTATTATTACTGAGCATCTGATCCTCTTTGACAGGTCAACTTCTAAGCAGATCATTTTTCGAGAGGCTAATTATTTTTCTGGATTTTGATCATCTTTTTTCCCCCTAAAGGCCACTCACTTTCTATTTTTATACCTCTCTTCAGGACTGAGCATCTGAACCTCTTTGACAGGCCAACTTTTAAGCAGATCATTATTCGAGAGGCTAATTATTTTTTTGGATTTTGATCTTTTTTCACCTTAAAGGCCATTCACTTAACTGTTTTGCTAACTTAGATAAAACCTAATAGAACATGATTTTCAGTGATTTTGAAATAATGGAAACCCTGTCCAAGGCTTTAAAGAAAACAGCTTAAAGAGATTGCAAGGGTATCCTAGCAACCACTCCTTAGTGAAATTTATCAATTTCTCCAAGAGAATTCACACTAAATTCACAAAGTAGTACTTCAAATCGTTTCTTAGAACCATTTTTTTCCTACATTATCGTCAGAATTGAATCTTTTGAGATACTATCACTTTGAGACTTCATGTAAGGGCCATTAAAAACGTATTTGAGGGAACCAGCAGTTAGCATAATGGCTATGTCGCTGGACTCCCACGTAGTCGACCGCGGTTTGCATCCCGGACCCGGTAGCTTAAAACTCACGCCGGGTGCATGTGCGTGCGTGCCCAAGATCCCGAGAGGAGATGGAGGAGAAGGGATTGCGGCGTGACCATCCCCCCCGGGGGATGATTTCTCGCTTTCTGTCTCTATGTCTCTCTCTGTCTGTCTGGCGAGTGCATGTGCCCTATAGCAAAAACCTCTTCAAAAAAACAAAACAAAACAAAAAACACAAAAAACGTATTTGATGTTACCCTCCTCAGTCTAACTTTTCTAGTGGCACCGGACTCTACCTGATGACATAGAGGTAGATCAATGATCGTTAGATAGACAAACAGATGAATATTTAAAAACTGTATAGCAGTTAAAAACTTAATGCAAAAATATATATTTGTGGTTTTTGTTTTTCTTTCTTTCTTTTTTTATTTGCCAGAGGGTGCATGCACTTGCCAGAGAAAGGGAAAGAAAAATTGAGAAAGGGTCACACTGCAATCCTTTCTCCATTACTCTCTTCTCTCAGGATGTTGGGCATACACACGTGTACGCAGTGTAATTTTCAAGGCTTGGTGCAGTCAACCATGTGGGATCTAACTGCCTTGTATCAAGCCCAGATTGTCCATTTTGCTTTTATTTCTGTACATGCAAAAATGCAGGGTGAGGGGCCAGCAAGTGGCATGGTGGTTAAGGTGCTGGACTCCCACATGGCTGACTGCAATTCAAGCCCTGGATCTGGTGGTTTGCTTTCTTTCTCTCTGTCTCTCTCTGGTGAATGCATGTGCCCTGTGGCAAATTAAAAATAATAATAATGATGATAAATAAAAATAAAATAGTTTTTTTGAGAGGTTTTTGCTAAAGGGCGCATGCGCTCGCCAGAAAGACAGAGAGAGACAGAGAGATAGAAAGCGAGAAATCACCCCCCCAGGGGAGATGGCCACGCCGCAATCCCTTCTCCTCCATTCTCCTCTCGGGATCTTGGGCACGCATGCATGCACACGTGCCCGGCATGAGTTTAAGCCACTGGATCCAGGACTCGAACTGCGGTTGGCTACATGGGAGTTCAGCAACATAGCCATTACACTAACTGCTGGTCCCAAAATTAAATAATTCTTTAAAAAAGAAAAAAAAATACAGGGTGAAACTTTCTTGATCCCACAGAAAGCTGAATCTGGGAAAACGCGTTCACTCATGCTCATCTTGGTTTTCCTGGATGCTATGAATGGGAGATTTATTTGGTTGTGCTTTCAGATATTAGCTGTTTCCACATTGAGGACCATATATATATATATATATTGAAAGTTTCCAGTGCAAATTCGAATAGAAAATGCTCGTAGATGTGTGGACAAGTCAGCATGAAGTAGCCTGAATCGAGCACGCAACTGTGGGTGAGTCTGGAACTGAGCAGGCTGTGAACATTGAAGTGTGCCCAGCACGACTCTGGATAGCAGGGGCCATGCCTCCCTGGAAATTGACATGTGTGGGCAAGACTTATTCTCAGCCTTTTTGCTATCGTGGAAAATGTAATTGTTATGTGCACTGGTCTGCTGGCATTTATAATCCGTGCATTTTCTTTTTCTAATCGCCAGAGGGAGCGTGCACTTGCCAGAGAGAGAGACAGAGAGCAGGAGAGAGAAAGCACCTCCTAGTGGGGTGTGGTCATGCTGTAATTCTTTCTCCTCTATTTCTCTATCTGTGGAGATTTTTGACACACACATACACACACACACACAGGGACCTGGTGTGTTTTTCAAGCCACTGGGGAAGGATTAAACCTTAGTTGGTCACATGGGGCCTGGCCTCCTTAACCAGTAGGAGCTCAGGCGGTAATGTGAGCAATGGGGAGAGGCTGTAAATACAGAGGAAGGCCAGCATGATTCATGCATGTTCACAGTACTATCATCTAGTGTTTGCCTGAATATTTGTGTGGACACATGTGTAAAGATACACATGTACCCAAGCATACATTAATTAGTACCACAATAGTTTAGTTACAGGGAGAGAATTTCCATGATCTATCAGGCTTAGTAACGATGTTTCCTCAGTGTGTGTTGGTAAACAAGTGAATCCTTGAAGCATATAAGAAGCTGACAATGGCCTTCTTCCAGGATGGCACCTCTCAACTGAGCAGGAAATGACAATTTAAGGCAAGACTGGTGGGATCTCTGAGCTTGTTTCCTTGCAACTAGAATGAAGCTGCATTCAAATCAAACTGGACATTTTGGGGGTGATGAGGAACTTTGGGATTTTTGATGTTTTAATGTGAGAATCTGACAGGAGGCAGTAATGTGAGCAATGGGGAGAGGCTGTAAATACAGATGAAGCTTTGCTCGTTTGCCCACCGCTCACCTCCTGCTATGAGGCCCAGCTCCTAACAGGTCTTGAACCCAGTACAGGTCCATGGTCCAGGGGTTGGGGACCCCTGCTGTGATAGGGGGCTACCCCATCTAGGTTGGTAAGCACACACTGTGGTGCCTGCAGTGACGAAATGATCTGCTAAGGCATTTCTCTGAATGTATTTCTGTCACTAAGCAGCACATGACGATTCACATATTCAGTAAAGATTTGTTCATCTCACCCTCCTCGGTATTCTTTATGTGATTTTTATTTTTAAGTATAAAAATTTATTCTTTGAGCTACTCTTAGAGCTTTTTACATTGCTTTTGCTTTTTTATATATTTTTTTATTTATCTTTATCCATTTCGAACTAGTTAGCTTTCATCATTATTATTTCTAGAATTTTGATCGTTAGCCCATTGGATGCTGCTTTATTTGTTTTCCTATATCTTTGGTTTCCCAGAAGGACTCAGGTCATTAGTTTTGGGCACTCCGGGGGATGGCAGCAAGGAAGTCTGGGACATGTTGACAGTGGCAGAAAACGCTCACACCATGGAGGAGGATGACGTTGAAGCTGCCCACAGTCCCTACTGCCATCAGGGCTGACCCTCCAACTCACCTCAGCCATGGGGAGTTAAGATGCCTGTGGGGTCAGAGGATTTTTAAGGCAAAATTGTCCCATTTACTCAAGCAGCACACCTCAGGTCACAATGGAATAGCAGAAAACATCTGTTTCCGAAAAATATTCCCATCCTAAGGCAACCTTGTGTCTAGGTTCCCAGGTCAGCCAGCAAAATCCCAGAGATCCTAGACCAGCCCGACTACCGTTGAATTAATCCTTCTCCTCCCTTCTTTTATTATATACAGAATTGCTTTCTGTATGCCTTGAAAACAATCTCAAGGAATTAGGTTCTTATTTAAGTCTGTTTATTTATTTTGATTTTTCGCCATAGGGCATATGTACTTGCCGGAGAGAGAGAGAAAGTGAGAACTCACCCCCGCCCCCCTGGATAAGGACGGGCTGCTGTCCGTTCTCCTCCATTCTCCTCTTGGGATCTTGGCCATGCCCTCTCACGTGCCCAGCGTGTTTAGGTTAGTTTTAAGCCACTCTTCCCAAGACTAAGTGAGATAACGGTAAGGAGAAATATTCAGGAATGGTAAAGTTCATGCAAAAGGTAAGCCTCACCTTCAGATCCCTCTTCCCGGAATGAACAGGAGGAGAGTTGGTGAAGAATTCCAGCGTGAGGGGCTGAGGCAGAGACGGCACGACGCCTGCGGAGCGTAAATCCAGACACGTGTCCAGCACTTCAGCTGGGAGAACAGACACGCGAAGGGCCTAAGTGCGAGGTCCTCCAGAGCGTCCCGACAGCCAGAGAGGTTGAGACCCGTCTTTTTTTACCAGGTTAAAAAAAGAGAAATACAGCCTGGAGTCCTGGGTAATGTCCCTTAAGTAGTAAGGTGAGCTCGCGCCGTCTCCCTGATGAATCGGCACTCTCTGCACCGTGAGCGCGTCCTGCAGTGACCACACCGCGACAGTCTTCATTGTTCCACTTTTGCAAGACACAGTCACAGCAGCGCCCAGAGACGTAAGAGATCAGGTGCCCTAAGAGTTCTCGGCCTAGAGTTCTTTGCCCAGATACCTGATGGCAACACCAGGCTCCGAACCCTCTGTAGACAGCCCAGAGCAAAACTAGCACACCCATCAAAGACGACATCATCGAAACAGTCCTGGAATGCCCCCGCTTTCCTCTCTCCAAAACCCTCATGTCGGCACATTCCTGCCCTGCCTGTAAAAGCCCGGCTCACCCATCCATTGTGAAGGTGGTACTTTAAGAGTCCTGGACCCTGGGGCCAGCAGATGACGTGGTGGTTAAGGTTCTAGACTCCTACATGACTGACCGTGGTTCAAGTCCGAGATCGGGCGGCTTGCTTTCTCACTTTCACTCTCTCTCTCTCTGGTGAGCTAAAAATTTAAAATACATAAAGTTAAATCATTCTTTTAAAAAATAAAATATATTAAGGGGCTGGCAGGCGGCATTGCTCGCCAGACAGACAGAGAGAGACATAGAGACAGAAAGCGAGAAATCACCCCCCGGGGGTGGTCACGCCACAATCCCTTCTCCTCCATTCTCCTCTCGGGATCTTGGGCACGCACACAGACGCACCCGGCGTGAGTTTTAAGCCACCGGGTCCGGTACGCGAACCGCGGTCGACTACGTGGGAATCCAGCGACATAGCCATTACGCTAACTGCTGGTTCCCAACAATTATTTTTTTAAAAGTGTCTTGGACTCTATTGCTCTCTTAGTTGGTATCTTCCGCGTAGAGCTTTCCTGTCTGCCAGCTCTCATTGTCTCAGAAATTGACTCCCTGAGTGACAAGAGGTCAGGCCGGGGTCACACATTTGTCCAGTAACAAAGCCGAGAAGAAAATGGTAAACAGAAGCTATCCTGGCTAATGGTCATACTCTCAGTCCCAATGACCTGGAGAGAGTTCCCCGTCAGGTCGCAGAGCCCTGGGCTGCAGCACTGCCGCAGGGGTCGCGGGCATCCAGCCCTGGCTGGAGAGCTGAACACCCAACGCAGCGGAAACCGGCCTGGCAGGGCTGCGAGGGTCTTCATTAAACCGGGAGAGCCAAGAACTACATTAAACCCGAGCCGTGTGTTCTTCGGAACGCTGGTGCTCCAGGGAAGGCCAGTCTAATTAGAGGAGGAAGAAGAGCCCGAATGCGACCAGTGGCGACGGTCCAGGGTCCCAGGAGTTGGTGGCACTGACTCCTTTTGAACCCGGTTCTTTTCAGCATTTCCCTGTCAGTCTGGACGGTCGCCCTTTCTCCCCTCTCCCGCTTTTATTTTGGTTCACTGATGGAACATGAATGTAGTAGGAAATGGAAAAAAGCAGACGGATTCCTAAGAAAAACTGTCAGAAAGGGGGAAAAAGAAGAAAAAGAGATCAAAGAAGATATTGGGAAGCAAGACATCTCAAAGCAGAACTGAGAAGTGGAGAAAAAAGGAGAGAGAGAATGTGAACAACGAAGAGTGCGGGGACCAGCAGTTAGCGTAATGGCTATGTCGCTGGACTCCCACGTAGTCGACCGCGGTTCACGTCCCACACCTGGTGGCTTAAACTCACGCCGGGCGCGTGTGCGTGCGTGCCCAAGATCCCGAGAGGAGAATGGAGGAGAGGGGATTGCGGCGTGACCATCCCCCCTGGGGGGTGATTTCTCGCTTTCTGTCTCTCTGTCTCTCTCTGTCTTTCCGGTAAGCACATGCGCCCTATAGCAAAAACCTCTCCAAAAAAAAATTAAGTAAATAAAAAGAAGAGTGTGAAAGGATAAAGAGAAAGTAAGACAGGGAGGAAAAAAGCAAGAGAGAGAGAAGGAGGGGCAGGAGCAGGGATGTAGGGCAGGGGATTCAGTGAGGTTCTTTTTTTTTTAAAGCAAACCAGATCTGGGACTCGAACTGCAGTCGGCTACGTGGGAGTCCAGTGCCTTAACCTCCATGCCACTTGCCAGCCCCTCAGTGAGGTTCTTAAATTAGCGATTTCTTGTTAGATGTTGAAGAGAAATGTTTCATCTCATGGTTCTTTGAGCTAAGGCCAAATGGGTGCTGTGGACCTAGATGTGCTTGGTTTAAATCAGAGAAGCCTAAAATGAGAATGTTGGGGGGGGGGGGGCGCTGGACTCCCACAGGGCTGACCATGGTTCAAGTCCTGGACTTGGCGGCTTGCTTTTTCACTTTCCCTCTCTGTTTCTCACTCTGTCCCTCTGTGATCAAATTAAATATAAATAGAATAAAGTTAAATGAAATATAATTCTTCAAAAAACATAAAAAAGAATGGCTCAAGGCCCTTGTTCTTTACTCTGATTGTTTATTAGATTCACCTGGCGAGTTTAAAAAACTGCCTAGAGGGACCAGCAGACGGTGTAGTGGTTACATTGCCAGACTCCCACGTGGATGACTGGTTCGAGTCCCAAAACCAGTGTCTTGGAACTCATGCTGGGCACATGTGCGTGTGTGCCCAAGATCCCAGGAGGAGAATGGAGGAGAAGGGATTGCGGTGTGGCACATCCCTGGGGGGTGATTTCTAACTTTTCCTTTCTCTATCTCTGGCGAGTGCATGAACCCTACAGCGAGACTTTAAAACTACAAAATAAAATAATAACTACCTAGACCTGCCTCCTTGCCTGAGAGAGGGACTGACGGGCCTGGGAGGGGCCCAGGCCTCGATATTCCTGAAAGCCCATGAGGGAGTTCCAGTGTTCAGCCTGTCGGGGCCTTGGCATCAGAGACGGGCCTGCTGGACTCCCACATGGCTGACTGTGGTTCGAGTCCTGGACCTGGCAACTTGCTTTCTCTCCTCTCTCTCTTTCTTCCCCCTTGTCGGGTCAAAATTAAAACAAATAAATAAATACAGTTAATATATTATTTTATTATATTATACATTTTATTCATTTATTATTGTTCTTCAATTTGACTAGAGAGAGACAGAGAGAGACATGGGAGGAGAGTGAGAAAACAAGCCGGCAGGTCCAGGACTTGAACCACAGTCGGCCATGTGGGAGACCAGCACCTCAACCACCACACCACCTGTCGGCCCCAGTCACGCCTTCTTAACGTCATAACATCTTTCTTTGAAAATAAATGTTCCTCTTCCCCTTTGGTGACTCTTCTGCTGCTGAGATAGAGAGCAAGAAAGTCCCTTAGGGCCCACAGGTGGTGTGGGGCTTAAGGTGCTGGCTAGACTGTCACATGGCTGACTGTGGTTTGAGTCCTGGACTTGGCAGTTTGCTTGCTCACTTTCTCTCTCCCTTTTTCTGGGCAAATTAATAATAATAATAATAAATAAAATAAAATTTAAAATGTTTTTTTTAAAATGTCCTTTAGCTTCAGACTGTTGAGTTCTGTCAAACAATACAGAATTCTGTAACTGGTCAATAAAAATTTATTGCAACTGGAGTTTTAAAACAGAGGCCGAGAACTTTGAGAGATAAGCTTCTTGTCCTCATTTATTGCTGACAGTCTTTCTTTCATCAGAACCTGCCCCTGCATTTGGTGAATCGCACGTGAAATCCCGCTCAGCTGCTGACCCCTTCAGTGCCGGGTGCTGTTGACAAGCAATGGTAAGAGTCAGCTGAACGTTTGAAGGGGCTCCGTTCTCATTCCTGAGAAGTCACTGCGGTGTTGCAGGATCTTTGGACGTTAGCACCTGAGAAAACTGGTTTCTCCAAGTTGCGGTTCCTCCCTTCATTTATTTATTTACTTTAAGAATGATTTTTATTTAACTTTATTTATTTATTTATTTATTTATTTATTTATTATTTTGACCAGAGAGGGATGGGGGGAATGAGAAAGCAAGCCGCCAGGTCCAGGACTTGAACCACGGTTTACCATGTGGCAATCCATTTTTGCCATAGGGCACGTTCACTTGCCAGAGAGACGGAGGGTGAGAAATCACCCCTCAGGGGGGATGGCTATGCCACAATCTCCTCTGTATTCTCCTCTCAGGATCTTGGGCACGCACGCACATGTACCCGGCGTAGTTTTAAGTCACCGGGTCTGGGACTCGAACTGCAGTAGATTACATGGGAGTGTAGCGACATCACCATTATGCCATCTGCTGGTCCCATCTCCTTTTATTTATTAAAGAGCATGTTCAGACTGCATGCTTTTGTCAGTTTATAAAAATCAGCGTACAGAAGAGTCGTCGCAGAAGACCAAGCCGCTGGGTGTCACGAATACATTTTGGTGGCTAGTTCTTCACAATTTCCATCCCCGCTAGGAGTGTTATTATTTTCGACCCTCCCTCGCAGCTCCCTTGCGAGGCAGACAGAACAGGATCACCCCACCAGGGCTGGGAAGAAGTCTGGGAATGCGATTCTTTCTGTAAACATTCGGTAGAAAGAGCTGTCTGTCTCTGTTTTCTTTCTCACAGCGGGGGCAGTGGGAAAAGTCAATGAAAGCGTCCATGATTGCTAAAACAAATACACAAAGAAACGGAAAAGCCTGACTTCTCCTGTGCATGGCAAACGTTTCACAAATTTTCATTTTACCGAAGAAGAAAATCACGTGAGCTGTCCCTCTCCAGAGTACTCTACTTGCAAAGGCAGTCGGTCTCCTAGCAACCGACACTTCCCGGCAGAGAGCAAGGTCTGGAGGGAGGGGAGGCTGCAAGGACCGGGAGGGAGTGGGGTTCTCAGGAGGAGGGAGGAGAATGACTAGGGCCCCAGCCCCTCTCCTCCTCCAGCACTGGCTCTGGGCCCCTCAGAGCCCCACACAGGGTCACCAGCAAGGCTTAAGTGCTCGTCTGCCTTAGGCTATGCCTGGGGGCCTTCCCCTTTTCTTTTCTTTTCTTTTTCTTTTTTTTTCTTTTTTCTTTTTTCTTTTTTTTTTTTTTGCTATAGGGCACATGCACTCACCGGAAAGAAAGAGACAGAGAGACAGAAAGTGAGAAATCACCCCCCAGGGGGGATGGCCATGCCATCCCTTCTCCTCCATTCTCCTCTCGGGATCTTGGACACGCACGCACACGCGCCCGGCGTGAGTTTAAGCCACCGGGTCCTGGACTTGAACCGCGGTCGACTACATGGGAGTCCAACGACATAGCCATTACGCTAACTGCTGGTCCCTGCCTTTCCCTTTTTTAAAGTACCAGAGGACATATGCACTTGCCAGGGAGAGGCCAAGAGACAGAGAGGGAGTAAGCACCCCTAAAAGGGCACGGTCACGCAGCAGCCCCTCTCCTCCATTTCTCCATCCTGTCAGGATTCAGGGCGCACGCACGTGCCAAGCATGTTTCCCAAGTCACTGGGGCTGGGATTTGAACCACGGTAGCCATGTGGGACCCAGGTCCTTTACCCTTAGGCCACAGGCCAGCCCGGGAGCATGACCCATTCTAAAGAGACAGCATCGTGGTAGACGAGGCCTGGAAACCTGGAGCAGCCGCTGGCCTCAGGGCTCTAGGGCCTGCAGCTCTGCCACCTCTCTCACAGCGGGCAGCAAAGCGCTTGCTGTTGTCTCCCCTGCCAAGGGCTTCTCTGGTTCTCTGGGTGTCTGACACTCAACTCTGTGCTCACTGCGCCATTGCCCTGGAGGTGGCATCAGCTCCCAGGGTGCAGGGGCCCAGTCCCCTGAGACTGTCCTCCACGCCAGCTGCCCGTCACAAGGCGTAGATCCTGGTCACCACAGCGTCTGTCCGAAGACTCCCTCCCAGGTCGGATGGTTCGGGGAGTCCGGGCACATCCTCCATTACCAGTTTGTCACAGAGGCTTCTGGGACCAGCAGACAGCATCACGGTTATGTCGCTGGACTCCCACATGGTCAACCACGGTTTGAATCCTGGACCAGGTGCCTTGAAACTCATGCTGGGCTCGGGTGCGGTGTGTGCGTGCCCAAGATCCCGGACAGAAAACGGAGAAGATACTGCGGCGTGGCCATGCCCCTCAAGGGGTGAGTTCTCACTGGCCTCCCTCCTAGCACCCCCACGAGTCACCAACGGGGAGTCTCTGCAGACCCCGTCTGAGTTCCAGTGGTGTTATGGCCGGGTACATCAGGTCATTGTTCATGGGAACCAGCTCACCTGCAGTCCCCTTCCCAGGTGCGGGCTGGGCGGAGCTGCAGGCTCCAGTTCTAACCACAAGGTTGTTCCCCTGGCAAGCAGCCCCTCCAGAGGCCACCCAGGAGCCCCAGCCACCAGCTCGAGTTCATTTGCATACAAAAAGACACTGGACTTCTGAGGTGCCAGGGTTCCAGGAGCTGTGTGCCCCAACCCACAGAACTCCAAAACACGTATTTCTTGTTACGTCGCGAGACCACTGTGACCATTTGCACTGAAGTTTTAATTCACTGAAATGGAATTAAAAGTCATCTCCTTCCTCCACAGCCCCAGGTGGCTAACAGCCACGGAACTGGACAGGTCTGATCGAGAACATCCCCACCATCCCAGCCCAGTGCTGCTCCGGGCCACGCCAAGGTCGCCAGCAGCACACAGTAGGATGGGGACACTTCGATCTGGAACAGATTTTTTTAAAGAGATTTTTGTTATAGGGCGTGTGTGAGAGACAGAGAGAGACGGAGTGACAGAAAGCAAGAAATTACCCTCTGGGGGGAGGGCCATGCCTCAGTCCCTTAGTCTCCTCTCGGGCCTGCACGTGCACACACACGCGCCTGGCTTGAGTCCCCCAGGTGCAGGACTCGAGCCGTGGTTGACTGACTACGTGGGAGTCTAGGAACATAACCATTAGTAACCACTCTGCTCTCAGCGGGGCCCTGGGAGGGACTGCTCTGTGAGTTCACCTCAGTGAGTTCACCTCCATCTGGACTTCCCGCACACCTTCTGTTCACACTAGTTTTCTCCTCTTTTCCCGTAATCGGCAGTCCTTTAATTGAATGGAGGGCTCCCACAAACGCTGTCATAAATAACTCAGCTGAATTCGAGTGGCCCGAATCAGAGAGACTTCCCGCACTACAGGTTTTCCTGGTAATTCCAAGTTTCATCGTTAACTCCCCTTTGATAAAAGTCGATCCTATACCACCGAAAGGCCCTTCTAGTAGATGGTGCAATGGTTATGTCGCTGGACTCCCACCTAGTCAGCCGTGGTTCGGGTCCCAGACTGGGGGACTTAAAACTCATGCTGGGTACAAATGCATGCGTGCCCCAAACCCTGAGAGAATAGAGCAGGGATTGCAGCTGGCCATCTTCCCTGTGGAGGTGACTTCTCACTTTCTATCTCCCTCTCTCTATCTCTCCAGCTAGCCCACGTGCCCTATATAAAAAAATCTCCTAAAAAAGAGAAAGGCCATTCTAAGTCGATAGTTTTTATTCTATACAATTGCAAATTCTTTCTTCAAAGTCTATTCTTTTCACATAGAAATCTAGAAGGCTTTTAATTTGAGAAAGTGAATGTCAGCTTGAGCAGGGAACGAGGACTAAGACTTTACCTCGGTGTGTAAAAACGTGGATTATTAAGAAACGGCCCAGGGCCAGTTGCTGGTGTGGTGGTGAAGGTGGCTGGATCCCACGTGACTAACTATGAGGTTCGAGTCCTGGATCCGGTGGCTTGAAAACTCTCCAGGAATGTAAGTGGAGTGTGCGTGCCCAGAATCCCAAGGGGAGAATGGAGAAGGGATTGCAGCAGGCCATCCCCCATAGGGTGACGATAATGGAAGGTCTCTGTGGTCTCCTGTGCACCTAAGACCCTGGGCGTGGCGTGATGGGGGTGTTCTGACACACGCCGGAAGTGACACAGCACCCACATTTCCACCCCTGGGAGTGGATTCGACTTACAGCACGTACAGTGGCAGTTGCAAACACTCCTCCGTGCCAGTGCTGTGACCTGCAGAGATCCCAGCAGAGGAAGCCGGCAACAGGGCGGGTGGAGAGAGCAGAAGGTTGCGAGTTCAGGATCCTGTTCCCTGGAGGCCAGCAGTCCAACACAGAGGAAGACAGAGTGAGAGCCAGCTTCCTGGAAATCAATGAACAGGTGTAACAAAGGGGGATCATTTTGAACACGCAGGAAACTCATTTTGGTGGCGTCACTTTTATGCAGACCTAAGCTCCCAAGCCCCCACTCCTGCCCAGGAGAGAGGAAAACACCTTGCCAACTCAACGAAATTCCATCCTTCCTGTGTGAAATGCAGTTGGGTCCGGATTTTAACTCACTGAAGTGAAATTTGTGGGGCCCTTCCTGCGCACACGCACTTCTGCTGAGGGATGGCGTCTGGGGCGATGCCCACATCCTTCGTATTTCGGACAAAGACTCGAATGAAACACGTCAGCAGCAAAAGGAAAATCGTTTATTAGGTAGAAGTGAAAGTGCACGCCCGAGAGGCAGTAGTGAGCCTGCCCAGGACCAGCAGTTGGCATAACAGCTATGTCGCTGGACTCCCATGTAGTCGACCGCGGTTTGAGTCCCGGACTCGGTGGCTTAAACTCACACTGGGTGCGTGTGCGTGTGTGCCCAAGATCCCGAGAGGAGAATGGAGGAGAAGGGATTGCGGCATGACCATCCCCCCTGGGGGGTGATTTCTCGCTTTCTGTCTCTCTGTCTCTCTCTGTCTGGTGAGCGCATGTGCCCTATAGCAAAAACCTCTTCCCCCCCAGAAAAAGAAAGAAAGAAAGAGTGGCTCAAAGGCCCCAGCAGCTGCATTCTGGGAGGTTTATAATTTTTCAAAATTACTTATTTAATTGTATTTATCATTATTCTCTTTTTAATTTTTAAATTTTTTTTTAGGGGTTTTTGCTATAGGGCGCATGCGTTCACCAGACAGAGAGAGACCAAGTGCTCTTACGAGAGAGAGAGAGAGAGAGAGAGAGAGATGAGCCAGAGAGAGAGAGAAAGTGGGAAAGAGAGAAAGGAGAAAGCAAGCTGCCAGGCCCAGGACTTGAACTGCAGTCAGCCATGTGGGAATCCAGCACTTTAGACACCATGCCATCTGCGGCCCAGCTTACAATTTTTAATCTAGGTCATGTAGACTGATCGTTGGCTGGGCCACTGATGGGTCTCCTCTCATTGGCTCTGTCCAAGGTGGCGGGGCCCGCTGACTGGTCTCATTGGCTCTATCCAAGGTGGCGGGCCGCTGACTGGTCTCGTTGACTCTGTCCAAGGTGGCGGGCCCGCTGACTGGTCTCGTTGGCTCTGTCAAACGTGGCTTCATCAACTACACCCACATGGGAACTCTGCTGCCTCCATTCCCTTGGCTGGGAAATGTCTGCCCAGATTGGTTTTTCTGTCTAGCCACGCAGGCTGGGCTCCAGCCCCCTTCTCCGCTTCCATCTGCTAGCTTTCTCCTGCCTCACTTCCTGCCTGCGCCTCCGCTCTGAGCAGTGGCCATTTTTCTCTGCTATGCCCTCACCCGGCAGGTCCACCTGCAGGCCTCTTCCCCACGAGGACTGGGGCACAGGCGCAGGGAGCAGGGAACGGCCGTTAGCGGGTGTGTAGTTATCTGCCCTCTCCCACCTTTCCTCTCCCTCCAGCCCAGGGGGTGGCCCTGGCTCCCTGCGTTAGGGAAGCTGCTCCCACCCCACACCCATCCCCCCTCGTGATCCCTGGCAGGAGCCCGCAGCCTCCACGCTCTGCTCTGGCCTCGGAGACACACACCCTGGCCTCTCTTAACAAAGCCGGGCTTCCATGAACCGGGTCTTGCTCTCCGGCTCGTTATTTCTGCTGCAGATTTACGGAACTTAATTCAGCACTTTGGTTGATGCCTTTGTTCCCGGTCTTCCCATCCTCCTGGAAACACTGGCTGCCATCGACTCACTGGGAGGGGAGCTGACGGCCTACGGGCAGCCAGAAACCACGAGAAATCACCGGGAAATCACCGGGAATGCGGCAGGACACCGTTACCAGGCGGGACCTGGTGCTGAAATGATGGGGACGGTGATCATCCTCATTCTTTATCAGCCGGGGGGTGTAAGGCGTCTCTGTGTGTCACATGCCACCCTCAGACTCAGTGTGAGGTGGGCATTGTCCCCGTCCTGCTTCACCTACACAGAGGCCGAGTCTCAGGGGGTGAAAATGCAACCAGGGTCGTCAGGCTGGAAGCCCAGAAGGGGTGTGACCTCTGCAGTCTGGCTCGGGGCCGAGCTCTTGTTCAGAACCACCCCCCACGCTCCTTCCTCCTCCGTGTTCTGCACATTCCCCCAAACTCCGGGAAGATGTTTTTAAAAAGGACCGAGGCCGGAGGTGGCGTAGTGGTGATGTTGCTGGACTCCTACATGGCCGACTGCCATTCGAGTCCCGGATCCAGCAGCTTCATAACTCACCAGGTGCATGTGAGTACGCGCCCAAGATCTGAGAGCAAAATGGAGAAGAGATTGCATTTTGGCCATCCTCCCGCGGGGTGGTTTCTACTTTCCTCTCTCTCTCTGTCTCTGTGTGTGTGTGTGTGTGTGTGTGTGTATGTGTGTGTGTGTCTGGTGAGGGCACACACCTTAAGGCAAAAACCTCTAAAAAAAAAAAGATTAAAGCATTTTTCACCACATAGTGTTAATCATGAACTCTTTCAGATGTTCAAAGAAAAAATAACCACCGTGATGAAACCATACCAGAACATTCAGAAAGAACAGCCTAGTCAGAGTGGTGTCTGAAGTGACCGTGCCCTGCCGTGACTGAGCGAGCCCCAGACGAAACCACAGTGGTTGAGGGCCACGTGGGCCTCGGACCATCTGCCTTCCTCGGCGAGATTTCTGAGGGTGGCTGGCTGTGTCACCGTGAGCAGGGGTCGCTGGTCTCACTGGCTCCTGCGTCCCTCACTTGCAGCATTCACGCATCCTGTTCCTCTCTGGCTCCTGAGAATGCCTGAGTTGCCATCATCTCATTTATGGTTGTAGATGTAAAATTGTGGGACCAGCAGTTGGCATAATGGCTATGCCGCTGGACTCCCATGTAGTTGACCGTGGTTCGCGTCCCGGACCCGGTGGCTTAAAACTCACGCCAGGCGCGTGTGCGTGCGTGCCCAAGATCCCAAGAGGAGATCTGACATGGGCCGCAGTAAGGGCAGGGCTGCTGGGAATCAGCGCACTGAGAGCGGCAAGAACGGCTCCGGGAAACAGTGAATGTGTCGAGGTTGCACCGGCCTCAGGTGCAGCCGGTAGGCGCAGCACAGAGGAAGCTGAATCCCACGTGGGCGACCAGGGTTCAAGTCCTTATGTCGGCCTCAGGCCGGGCTTGTGTGTACACGCTCAGCTCCTGACGGGATGGAGAAGGGGTGTGACCAGGCCACTTTCGGGGTGCTCCATCTCTCATGCTTGTGTGCATGTGCTCTTGTCATGAATACAAATACATAAACTTAAAAAAAAAAAAAGAGCCTAGAAAATTCAGCAGGGATGTTTTGCGTAGCAAGAAATGACTATCTATCTAAGCAGGACCTGGGGGCATTGGGGAGCTGAAGAATCAGCAAAATTCTTAATGACCTCACAGATTCGTAGAGGGTAGTTCAAGTTCAGCATGTTTTATTAAAACACAGGGTGTGGGTAATGCGTTCAAATACACACACACACACATACACACATCCCCCAACAATTAGTTAAAATTGTGAAGGATATTTCCATGTGGAATGGGGCCAGCTGTAACTATCTGGAGAACTTACCCCACCCCTTGGCAATACTTGGTTGGATACATCATTAATCTGCAAATCTCAATATTACAAAAACTAAAATAAAAAAAAAAAGACAAATGTCTTTCCCTCCATATGGTCTTTGCAAACTGCCTGCCTGGGGAGATCTAAGTGTGAGGATAAAGTGGCCTTGCTGTAGTTTTGGGAAGAGACCACGTCGGATGTGGGGCAGCCCTGAACCACCCTCAGCACCTGCTCTGTGTATGCCTGGGATGTTGTGCATGCCCCGTGGCCTACCCAGGCGGAGGTGCTGGATTTCCTGCGGATCATGTGCTGCCGCGCACTGTTCACACCAGACGGCAGGACCCACAGACCCATCGCCACGCTCCAGTGTCTTTCATGCAACTATTAGGTCTTCGGGAAAGTCGTGATGTATTTTTCTATGCAAAATATGTCTTTTGTGTGTGTGTGTGGCGAGTTATTTACTGTCGAGACCAGTAGTTAGTTATGTCGCTGGACTCCCACGTAGTCGACCGCGGTTCGCATCCCGGACCCAGTGGCTTAAAACTCACGCTGGATGCATGTGCGTGCATGCCCAAGATCCCGAGAGGAGAATGGAGGAGAAGGGATTGCGGTGTGGCCATCCCCCCTGGGGGGTGATTTCTCGCTTTCTGTCTCTCTGTCTCTCTCTGTCTGTCTGGTGAGTGCACGCTGTAATATCATCCATTTTTATAAGCTTTCCAATTTTCTTTTTTAAAATTATTTATTTAACTTTACTTATTCATTCATTCATTTTTTTTTTAATTTGACTAGAGAGATACACAGAGAAAGAGAGAGGGAAAGGGAGAGAGCAAGCCACCAGGTCCAGGACTCGAACTGTGCTTGGCCAGGAGGGAGTGTCCAGCATCTTAATCACCACACCATCTGCTGATCCTACAAAATGCATCTTGACTTTCCTGATGACCCAGTACAGGAGGAGATTCTTCCAGAGGGTAACTTGCCATCAGTAGGCAGGAAAGGAAACCTTCGGGCCTGAGCGGTACTGATTGGCTGTGGACAGCAGCCGGGCGGACTCTCCCCCGTGCGACTCTCTCCTGCTTGCACCTAATCAAGGACGTGGGGGAGTGGATGGTGGCGGGCAATCAAGTGTGATGACGCTCTGTGAGGCTGCTCCACAGGAAGGTCAGGGTTTGCGCTCAGAGACCGCCCCCAGGGCCCCAGGCACACACATGCTCAGGGCCGGCTGAAGCTGGGGCGGATCACACATCCAGACCTAGATGGGTGCTCTGTCTCTGTCTCTGTGTCTCTCTTCCTGTCTCTCTTGCTCCTGGAATAAAATAAATAAACTTAAAAGAAAAAGGAACGGGGAGGTGGCCAGTTGTCAGCACAAAGGAGAAGCATGGAAAGTAGAGAAGGCGAGGGAGACCAGCTGGCCAGTCGTTGGAGGTCAGAGTTGTTCTGGGTCCTGGGATCTTCCGGTCCTATTTAAATGAGACACTGTAAGGGTCTCCCCCCATCTCTATGTCATGTAAGCTTCACTGTTTATGCTCAGGTCAGTAGGAGAGAGGCGAGCCTGTGTATTTGAAAAGGGATTAGTAGGCATAGAGCGTGGTGGTTAAGGCACTGAACTCCCACACGATTGGCCAGGGTTTGAGTCCCGGACCCAGCAGCTTGAAAATCATGCCCGGTGCATGTGTGTATGTGCCCCAAATTCAGAGACGAGAATAGAGGAGAAGGGGTTGCAGCATGGTCAGCCTCCCAGGGGTGGTTTCTTGTGTCCCCCTCTCTCTCCTTCTGGCCAGTTCTATGGTAGAAACTTAAAACATAAACAGATAAATGAGTGATTGGTTACACGGTTTCCCACTCGGGCGGGGGCATGGGGGCTTGTGCTCCTCATCCTGAAGTTGTGCAGTCGCTAGGCTTGGAGTCGTATCCGAATGGCAAACGGCTGAGTGTGGAAGACTGGCCTTCCCGATGAGCTTCTTGTCCTCGGCAGTGTGACACCATCGGGGCATGAGGTCTGAGAGGTCTCTCTCTGGAGCTGCTCTTGGCTCCGGCTTGGACATCTGGACAGAGCAGCACTGACGTCCCAGAGCCGAGCCACCAAAGCCACTGTCACCTCTTTGCCTTCGCAGTCTCCAGACACAGCTATTGTGCTTGCCCAGGCCCGGGGGCTACACAAGTCTGAAAGCTGACTGTCCCCACAGTGAGATGTCTCATTAAGGACGGACCCTCCCAGAAGTGCGGGCCAGCCAGAATTGCGCTCTGACACACAGGCAAGGGAAGCACCGCAGGCAGCTGAGCTGGGTGGGCTCGGGGAGGAGGGGAAAGAGGGGTGCACCTGGGCTTCTTCTGGCATCGCCCCCTGACTGGGCATCGTTCTCATTGTGACCAAAGTCGGTTCCTTTGTCTTGAAAACTCAAGTTTTGTAAATGGTGAAATTCTTTCAAAGAGACTGAGAAGGAAAATTGGACTTCAGGGACAATTTTTTTCTTTACTTTTAAAAATTTGATGGGGAACCAGCAGTTAGCATAATGGCTATGTCGCTGGACTCCCACGTAGTCGACCGCGGTTCGTGTCCCGGACCCGGTGGCTTAAAACTCACGCCGGGCGCGTGTGCGTGCGTGCCCAAGATCCCGAGAGGAGAATGGAGGAGAAGGGATTGCGGCATGACCATCCCCCCTGGGGGGTGATTTCTCGCTTTCTGTCTCTATGTCTCTCTCTGTCTGTCTGGCGAGCGCACGCGCCCTACAGTGAAAATCTCTTAAAAATTTGATGAGGATGCATGTGTTCCCTGGAGAGATATACAGACAGACAGAGATAAAGGGAGAGGAGAAATCACCTCCCATGGGGCATGGTCACACCAAAAGTCTCTTCTCCTCCATCTCTCCCTCCTTTCACGATTTTGGGCACGCACACACAAGACACACAAGCACTCGGTGTTTTTTTTTTTTAATATTTATTTAACTCTGTTACTATTGTTTATTTTTAAATTTGACCAGAGAAACAGAGAGAGAAAGGGAAATGAGAGAGCAGTCCACCAGGTACGGGACTCGAACCATGGTCAGCCACATGGGAGTTCGGTGCGTTAACTACTATGCCACCTGGTGACCCCTCATGCAGTAAGTTTGTTAAGCCATTGGACTGACCATGTGGGGTCCGACTTCCTTAGCCACCAGGCAGGGGCTGGCCCTCAGAGTTAGCGACTGTTTCAAACATCAAAGGAGTGGAGAGGCAGACAGTCTCCGTGCCAGGATTTTGTTCTGAGACCGCTTTGGCTTGTTGCTGTGGGTGCAAACTGCGGGACGAGGCGGCCCAACCTATGTTCGCCAGGCCTCTGGTCTGTGTCACAGAACCTGCTTCACCTCCACAGTTCAAAAGACGAGGGAACCAGCAGTTAGCATAATGGCTATGTCGCTGGACTCCCATGTAGTCGACCGCGGTTCGCGTCCCGGACCTGGTGGCTTAAAACTCACACCGGGTATGTGTGCGTGCGTGCCCAAGATCCTGAGAGAACGGAGGAGAAGGGATTACGGTGTGGCCATCCCCCCTGGGGTGTGATTTCTCGCTTTCTGTCTCTCTGTCTCTCTGTCTGTCTGGCGAGCG
>NW_006208529.1:364854-369644 GCF_000334495.1 Tupaia belangeri chinensis
GCTGCCAGGTCTGGGACTCGAACCATGGTCAGCCACGTGGGAGTCCAGTGCTTTAACTACCATGCCACCTGGTGACCCCTCATGCAGTAAGTTTGTTAAGCCATTGGACTGACCATGTGGGGTCCGACTTCCTTAGCCACCAGGCAGGGGCTGGCCCTCAGAGTTAGCGACTGTTTCAAACATCAAAGGAGTGGAGAGGCAGACAGTCTCCGTGCCAGGATTTTGTTCTGAGACCGCTTTGGCTTGTTGCTGTGGGTGCAAACTGCGGGACGAGGCGGCCCAACCTATGTTCGCCAGGCCTCTGGTCTGTGTCACAGAACCTGCTTCACCTCCACAGTTCAAAAGACGAGGGAACCAGCAGTTAGCATAATGGCTATGTCGCTGGACTCCCACGTAGTCGACCGCGGTTCGCGTCCCGGACCTGGTGGCTTAAAACTCACACCGGGTATGTGTGCGTGCGTGCCCAAGATCCTGAGAGAACGGAGGAGAAGGGATTACGGTGTGGCCATCCCCCCTGGGGTGTGATTTCTCGCTTTCTGTCTCTCTGTCTCTCTGTCTGTCTGGCGAGCGCACGCGCCCTATAGCAAAAACCTCTCATAAAAAAAGACGGGAACATTTTCTACAGTCAATTTTTAAATTCACGTTTCTAGTTAGTCTTGTGTTTCTCATTCTCGTACTAATGTACGAGAGCTAGCGATGGATGGGGCAGTTTAAGGATAAGTACGGTCCAGACGGTGCAGTGGAGAAAGGCGATGCTCTGTGAGGCAACCCCACATCGGAAGTTTCCTGGTTCACGTCCCGAGGCTTCCCTGAATACCCTAGAACATGCTGACCATGCTTCAGGCTCGGGGGGACCGCAGCTGTAGGGAGTTCTCGCTCTTTCTCTCTATCTCTCTCTCCTCAGGAGACATAAATAAATAAACTTAAAAAAAAAAAAGAAATGTGAAGAAAGTCACTAAGCCAGGTCGTAATCCAGAGACCTGCTGTGCGGCCAATTGTTTCTGTAATGAATCCACTTAGACGTACTTTCCAATATTGATTGATGTACAGGCATGAACTGGTAATTAGTTATTGACTCTGGGAAAAACGAATTATTTATCAAGCATACCCTCTATGATGTCCCAGGACACAAATGAACTTCAGAATGACCGAAGACTTCCGAAGCAGCTTTGTCTACACCGGCATACTGAAGTCTCCAGCGGCTACAACGCTGCGGGAGAAATCCAGTTCTCAGTCATTCGGGAACGATCACAGTGGGGACCTTTGTAAAATAAAGTAGTGAAGGTAGTGAGGTCATGGCCGAGACAGGGTCAAAGAAAGTTAGACAGAGCTGCTTCTTTTCTTTTCAATAATGTCTTATTTACTAACTTATTTAATTTGTATTATTTTTAATTTGACCAGAGAGAGGGAAAGTGAGAAAGCAAGCTGCCAGGCCTGGATTCAAAGCATGGTTGTCTATGTGGGAGTCCAGCGCCTTAACCACCACACCACCCACCAGCCCCAAAGCCGCTGCTTTCAAAGCAGTACCCAGAGGGTTTGTGAATTCACGTGTTTTACGTTTACTTTCCGTCTGCCCCTCTCTGTGATGTCCCTGAGTGGTCGCCCGGAAACTGTTCATACAGTCTTGCTCAGGTCACTTCAGCTCTTGGTACTTCCATTAATTTCCTTTTCTTCAAACTCATCTTAAAAATAGCATGTTTTGGGACCAGCAAATGGTGTAATGGTTAGTTGCTGGACTCCCACATGACCGACCATGGTTCAAGTCCCTGATCTGGCGGATTGAAACCTACACCGGGCACGTGTGCATGCGTGCCCAAAATCTTGAGAGGAGAATGGGGTTGTGGCATGGCTGGGGGTGATTTCTCACTTTCTATCTCTCTCTATTCCTCTCTGTCTCTTTGGAGAGCACACACACTCTATAGCAAAAATCTCTCTTAAAAAAATCACGTTTCAAAGTGTTGCTGATTCTCACAAAATATGTTTCTAGATGGACTTAATATTCCTTTTTTTTCCCTGAAATTTATTTTATTCATAACAGAAGATGTGCATGCATGTATGGGGGGAGAAAGCAGGATTTGTCCACTTGCCCGGACTTTACACACCGGGTGTATTTTCAAGCTGACCTGGGAATCCAAACCATAGTCAGCCATGTGTCTTCCAGTGCTGCACTCAGTTCGCAACTGCCTGAACCGCCAGGCTGGGTTGACTTGATATTTCAAAACAAAACGACTGTTTTTGAAAACATTAGAAACATTTTCTTCTACTTTGAAAGCCTTCACTTTACCTGCTGTGTATTTTGTGTATTTCTTTATTCATTGATTCTTTCAGTAAGTAGTTCTTGAAGACTTAAATTTAAAAAATTATAATGGCAAGAATTCCTTGTTCTTTTTTTTTTTTTTTTTTTTTTTTGTCATTAGGGGGGTGTGGCTTGGTAGAGAGAAATAAAGAGACAGTGAGAGCGAAAGCGAGAAACCACCCCCCAGGGGGATGGTCACGCTGCAATCCCTTCTCCTCCATTCTCCTCTCGGGATCTTGGGCATGCACGCACACGCGCCTGCTGTAATGTTCAAGCTGCGGGGTTTGGGACTTGAACCGCAGTAAACCATGTGGGAGTCCAGCACCTTAATAATCATGCTGGCATCTCTTGAGGACTTCTTACATGCCATTTGGGGCAACACTAGCAAATAGCATTAACTCATTTCTGTCCTTGGTGAGCTGACAACTGTGGTCTAGAAGGCCTATTAGATCCTTAAAGTAACAGACTTTAAAAAGTTATCCGGACACGAGGGACCAGCAGGTGGTGTGAAGTTATGTCACTGGTCTCTCCCACGTGGCTGACTGTGGTTCGGTTGCAAATCTGGCGGCTAATGCTTACTCTGGGCATGTGCGTGCACCCAAAATCTTGTGAGCACATACGCCCTATGGTGAAAATCTCTCTTTAAAAAAATTGCTGGGACCAGCAGTTAGTGTAATGGCTATGTCGTTGGACGCCCATGTAGTCGACTGTGGTTCAAGTCCCGGACCCAGCGGCTTAAACTCATGCCGGGTGCATGTGCGTGGGTGCCCAAGATCCCAAGAGGAGAACGGAGGAGAAGGGATTGCGGCATGACCATCCCCCCTGGGGGGTGATTTCTCGTTTTCTGTCTCTCTGTCTCTCTCTGTCTTTCTGGTGAATGCACGCACCCTATAGCAAAAACCTGTCAAAAAAAATTGCTAAAGGGACCAGCAGTTAACGTGATGGTTATGTCACTGGACTCCCATGTAGTCGACCGCGGTTTGCGTCCCAGACCTGGTGGCTTAAAATTCACGCTGGGCACGTGTGCGTGCGTGCCCAAGATCCTGAGAGGAGAATGGAGAAGGGATTGCGGTGTGGCCATGCCCCCGGGGTGTGATTTCTCGCTTTCTGTCTCTATCTCTCTCTCTCTGTCTGTCTGGCGAGCGCACGCGCCCTATAGCAAAAACCTCTTATAAATTGCTAAAGTGATAAAGATTAATGAGAGAGAAAAAAGTTATCTGCACCAATAAGAAACCTGCACCTGATAATTATATAAATGTGTCCCTCAATACCTTTAAGTAATCTAGAGGAGGAAAACCAATAGAACTTTACAGGAGTGAGTCACTAGAATTAGAGACATGAAAATTAGAGTTTTATGATTTACAGGCTGTAGCGACGAATGGGTGCTGATTCTGGGAAGACGGGATGGAGAGAGTCTCTCCAGGTTCTGTCTGTCTAGAAAGTTTAGAGAACTCAGGGAGGTTTCCTTTGCTAGTGCGGCCACCAGATGGCAGTGTGGCGGAGCCTCGCGCCCTGGTAATTCGGAAACCCAGTCGGAGGGAGCTGGGGGAGCTGCAGGAGAGGCAGAGCAAAGTCTGCAAGGACCTGGTCTGTGAAATAGGACCACCAGCTGACAAAGATAAACCGTGGTTTCTGTGCATGTCATTAGAGTGCATTCCTGGGGTGGAGCTTGTGCCTAGGTCTTGAGTGTATTTGAAAGGTTACAACTGAGTGGCCTTTTCTTGACCTCTCTGAAGATCTGAGCTTCCAAAGGCCCTGGGTAATGAAGCTGGGAGGTGAAGGGGGTTCAGGGGGTCGGATGAAGGGCACTCCATCCTGCACCAAGGAGGCTGGAGGCTGGCCCTCAGTGGGCAGCCCCTGAAGGGCGGTGGCAGTGGGGATACTTGGCTATTTAGAGATAACTAGGCAATATTTGCAGTTGACAGTGTGGGGGAGGGCATGTTTAGTTATGGCGGCAGTCCGGCTTATTAGGCAGCTGTTCTAATGGTTTAAACAAGACCTAATTATCTAGGTTAAATAAAGGGTAGAGATGGAGAAGATATTAGAATGGAATTTGAAAATATAGTCCATAGGGGACCAGCAGATAGTGTAACAGGTACATTGCTGGACTCCCACACAGTCGCCCGTGGTTCAAGTTCCAGACTAGCTACTTCACACTCACGCCGGGCGCGTATGCATGTCTGCCCAAAATCCTGAGAGGAGAATGAAGGAGAAGGGATTGTGGTGTGGCCGTCCCCGCTGGGGAGTGATTGTTTTGTTTTCTGTCTTTCTGTCTCGGGCAAGTGCACGTGCCCTGTAGCAAATATGTGTGTGTGTGTGTGGGGGGATAGTCCATAGGTCTCGGTGATTGTTTTGAATTTGAGGAAAGAGAGAGAGAGAGAGAACGCAAGAGTGGAGACAGTACATACCCCAACAAAAATGGTCATGTTAATAGAATATTCTTTTTTTATTTTTTTGGAGAGGTTCTTTTTTTTTTTTTTTTTTCCGTAAACAC
>NW_006208529.1:369680-376580 GCF_000334495.1 Tupaia belangeri chinensis
AGAGAGACAGAAAGTGAGAAATCACCCTCCAGGGGGATGGCCATGCCTCAACCCCTTCTTCTCCATTCTCCTCCCGGGATTTGGGGCACGCACACTCACGTGCCTGGTCTGGGACTGGAACCATGCTGTCAGTTATCTGGGATCCTCGGATCTCCCTTCCTGAGTTAAAAACCTTACTCATCACACCGCGGGTGGACCCAGGGGAGTAACATCATTCTAAGGCAATGAACCGTAGTCGAAAAAGACAATGAGTTTGAAGAAGAAGGCGTATATTGGGGTTGGTGCCCGGGGCCTGTAAGGTATGAGCGGGAGACCAGTCACCGGTTGGGATGAGGAGTCAGCACTTAAGGGGAACGAGAGGGTGTCATCAGGGTCTTGGTAGAAAGCTGAAAACCAAAAGTCGGCGAGGGTAGGGGGTGTCAATAGTGGGGACAGTTTATCCCCTAAATAATCCCCATGGTAATGACAATGTTCTTTTATACAGCAACAGGGAGTTTGCGACCCTTGTGTAAGTCACGGACGCGTGCACCCTGTAATGACTGCTCTGCTGTAAGTTGTGCACCTCTGGGTTAAAACGTCCCATCTGAAGAGACATGTGGAAGGGACATGTTCTCCACGCAAAGGCAAGCGCCCCTGCCCCGCCCTCCCTCTTTCCAGTGGCCTGTACTCGCTCCAGTACAGGAGCATGAGAAGCCAGGAAAGTACCTGTCAGCCCTGCCCAGGCGTCGGGATGCACGATGCTCTCAGAGAAAATACACCTGCTAGACACTGCCCGTGGAGATTTTGATTCAGAAGATCTGGGGGAAACGAAACCAGGAGAAATGGCTTCATGTAAGTCAGAGAAGAATTCAGTGGCTGGCCAGTCCACCTTGTCTAAGGCAACAGAGAGGCCAAGTGGACACAGACAGCCCATGCTCTAAGCAGCCCGGAGCCCAGGAAGCCTTTACAGGTATTGCCACTGAGGTGTGTGGACAGATCCTTTGCAGAATGGCTTATCTTGGAAGAGAAGGTTTTTTTTTTTTTTTTGTATTTTTAAATTATTTTATTTAGCTTTATTTATTTATTTTATTTGACCAGAGAGGGATAGAGCATGAGAGCAAGAGAGAGGAAAGTGAGAAAACAAGTCACCAGGTCTGGGACTCGAACCGTGGTCAGCCATGTGGGAGTCCAGTGCCCCTAACCACTACACCACCTGCTGGCCCCAAGAGAAGGTTCTTAAAACTCAAGGAAAAGGTGTGTTGAGCAGCCGTGGATTCACTCGATACTGGGGATGGACAAGTGAAGAAAATCTGTAAGGAGGTTCTTAAAACTCAAGGAAAAGGTGTGTTGAGCAGCCGTGGATTCACTCGATACTGGGGATGGACAAGTGAAGAAAATCTGTAAGGATCTTGCCCTTTAGCAGGAAGGCAGAAAATAACCAGGGAACTCGAGGCTGTTAATTTCAGAAAGCAGTAAGCGCTTTGGAAGGAGGCCAAGGACAGCGGTGTGATGGGGAGAGAAGGCTTACCTCCAGCAGCAGTCAGCCTCAGGGAAGCCAACAAGAAAGGAAGGCGTGCTTGATCGGTCCCAAGGGTGGGGAAGGGGTGGGGCCGCGGAAGAACCAGGGCCCAGGGTGCTAGGGTACTCGGAGGAGACAGGAAGAGTGACCTCAGCCAGACGGGATTCAAATGAGGAGTTCTCCAGACTTTTCTTTTTCCAGAGAGATTTTTGCTATAGGGTGCACGCATTTGCTGGAGAGACAGAGACAGAGAGACAAAAAACCAAGAAATCACCCCCCACCCCCCCAGAGGGATGGCCATACCACAATCCCTTCTCCTCTATTTTCCTCTTGGCATCTTGGGCATGCACACACACACACCTGGCATGAGTTTTTTTTTTTTTTTTTTTCGAGAGGTTTTTGCTATAGGGTGTGTGCACTCGCCAGAAAGACAGAGAGACGGAAAGGGAGAAATCACTCCCCTTGGGGGAGGGCCACACCGCATTCCCTTCTCCTCCATTCTCTCGGGATCTTGGGCACGCACGCACACACACCCAGCGTGAGTTTAAGCCACTGGGCCTGGGACTTGAACTGCGGTCGACTACACGGGAGTTCAGCGACATAGCCATTACGCTAACTGCTGGTTCCCCTGGCATGAGTTTTAAGCTGCCAGGTCCAGGATTCGAACCACAGTTGACTATGTGGGAGTTCAGGGACGTAACCTTCACGCCCCCACCAGACTTCTTCGCACCTCCTTGTAGCTTTCTTTATCTTGTAATGCTGTCGGTCAATTATCTGCCTCTCCAGCTAGACTGTGAGCTCCTCCAGGGAAGATTCTCTTTTCAATTCTTTATGGTACGCTTAATAGATCTGGATGGCTTCTTCCTGAAATAGCAGCTGGAAAAATGCAGCTCTTCCTCCCCCTTGTGGTGGTTTCACACACCCTACGTGATCACCTCCTGCAGGAAATGGTTGACTGGACCCCCGAAAGGCCAGGCATCTCATCTTGTCTACACAAGAGAAAAGCAATGTTAGGTAAAACCCTCAAAAATAGCAGAACGGAACTCGATGATTGAAACTGCTCAGCTGATGTTGGTTTAAAGGTTGCTGAGAGAAACCAAAAAGAAATCTGGAAAGGATTCAGTACACGGAGAAGCCCATTGCAAGAAGTGGGGGACACGATTTTAATCCAAATTTGAAGAAAAGGGGGTTAAGATAATTTACCATACCGTTATGTACTTATCCAAAAATATAGGAGATACTGTCTTTCTTTCTCTCTTTCTTTCCTTCTTTCTTTCTCTTTCCTTCCTTCCTTCCTTTTTCTTTCTTTCTTCCTTTCTTTCTTTCTCTCTTCTTTCTTTCTTTCCTTTCTTCTTTCTTCCTTTCTCTTCCTTTCTCCCTTGTTCTCTCTCCCTTCCCTCTCTTTCTTTCCTTCTCTTTCTTTCTTTCTATCCCGAGACATCCTTCTTACTGTTGTACACCTCCATGGTGAGCTCAGCCCACAAGAGGAACTCGCAGGCATGTAAATACTTGATCTTGGGAACAGCTTTGATAGCCAGGGTTTCTAAAATTAATAAAGAGATTTTCAGAATTTCCTTTTTTTTTTAATTTAAATTTTAGGGTGCATGGACTTGCTGGAGAGAGACAGAGAGGAAGTGAGAAATCATTCCCCAGGAAGAATGATGGCCACGCCGCAGTCCCCTCTCCTCCATTCTCCTCTCGGGATTGAAGAATGATGGCCACGCTGCAGTCCCCCTCCTCCATTCTCCTCTCGGGATTTTGGGCACAAACGCACACTCATGCCCTGGTGTGATTTTCAAGTCACTGGGTCTAGGACTTACACTGCATAGCTGGCCACGTGGGATCTGGTGCCTTCACCACCATGCCAATTGCTGGCTCCCATTGTTCAGAAAAAGGGTATGTATTCCATGAGCGAGAATGAAAGAGATGGGAAGAGAGAGAGAGAGAGAGAGAGAGTCGCAATGCTAGGACCACCCCAGCCTCAGCCGGCCCCGAGCACATGCACCCATGGGAGACAGGCTGAGTGCATCACCCAGCTCCTTTCAGACTCCCTATTCCATTGTTCTTTTAAAATTTCTCTTTGCTTATGCTCGCTCACACAAACTTAAAAACTAAAACGATTATTTCCACAAGAAACACTGTAAAATGTAAGAAAAGGAAAGTGCCTTTCATATCTATCTTTAACCACTGACTTTAACAGCACTATCCATCAATATAAGCCAAAGTTGGGGTAAAGCACTTTCTAAAATGAACTAGCTTGGGGACTCTAAGAGCTTATGAGTCCCAATCCTGGCTCTGGAAGTTTCTAGAACTTCTGTCCAAATTGGCAACGGAAGCTCCCTCTGACAATGTGTCCTTAATGTTCCAGCAGCTCATAATTTCTCTCGGCTTCATAAATCAACACCCTCGTTCCCTTCAGGGCTGCTAAATATAGACAATAAAGTTTCCCTTCAAAATCCTCTCTTAGAAATTCTGAACACGTTCTCCTCTAAGGGGGAGTCCATAAGACCCGTCTAAGTTCTGGTTCTGGGTAGGCTGGGCAGTGGGTTTGTTCTGGGCTCGTATCGGCGTTTTCCTGCTCTGTTACAGGCCCCAAATGAATAACTGACATAAAATATTCTTGGTGCTCTCCCCGCCGCATCCCCACGGCAGTCTCTCCTTTCCAGCAGCCTTCGTTGTCCATCACGTTTTAGAAGACATCATATCTTTTTTTTTTTTTTTTTTTTTGGAGGGATTTTTCACTGTAGGGCGCGTGCGCTCGCCCGACAGACAGAGAGAGACATAGAGACAGAAAGCGAGAAATCACCCCCCAGGGGGGATGGTCACGCCGCAATCCCTTCTCCTCCATTCTCCTCTCGGGATCTTGGGCACGCACGCACACGCGCCCGGCGTGAGTTTTAAGCCACCGGGTCCGGGACACGAACCGCGGTCGACTACATGGGAGTCCAGCAACATAGCCATTACGCTAACTGCTGGTTCCCGAAGACATCATATCTTGGGGCCAGCAGGTGTAGGGATTAAGGCACTTTCACATGGACAACTGTGGACCTCGTTCTGGGCCCAGTGGCTTGAAACTCATGTCAGGTGTGTGCGCATGCATGCCTAAAATCCCAGGAGGAGAAAGGAGGAGAAGGGGAAAAGCCCGCCCCCCCCGGCGTTGATTTCTTGCTGTCTGTCTCTCTCAGTCTCTCCTGAGAGAGAGAGAGAGAGATCAGATCCTTTCACATAACAGTTTTTGTTTTATAGTTTTTTATGCCATAGGGTGTGCATGCTCACCAAGGAGACAGAGACAAAGAGACAGAAAGCAAGAAATCACCCCCAGGGGGATGGCCATGCTATAATCCCTGCTCCATTCTTCTCTCGAGATTTTGGGCATGCATGCCCACACACCCATCATCGGTTTTAAGCCGCCGGGTCTGGGACTTGAACTGCAGTCGACTACATAGGAGTCCAGTGATGTAACCATTATACCATCTACTGGTCAGCAAAATAAAGCTTTTCAACATGGTTTGATGATATTTAAAAACAAAGTTGCAAAGTAGTTTCTTGCTATGTAGTCAAAAGGCTTCCAAAATTGTGAATTATACGTATCGGCTTAACATTGAAAAGCCTCGAACTGTGATCCTGCCTCAATTCTAAATGAAGCAGAAGGGACGCTGGTTCTTCTCTAAAATTTCTACTTTAATTTTAAAAAATCAAAGTGGTGGGGCTGGCAGGTGGCATGGTGGTTAAGGTGCTGGACTCCCACATGGCCAACCACAGTTCGAGTCTCAAACCTAGTGGCTTGCTTTCTCACGTTCTCTCTCTCTCTCTCTCTCTGATCAAATTGGAAAATAATAATAATAATGAATAAAGTGAAATTTTAAAAATTCTTTAAAACATCCAAGTGGCTGGAGACACTCATTTACATTACAGTTTATTCCCTCGTTGTATTTTCGTGACTAGAGCGGCCTTCTTGATACATGGCAAATTTAAAGTTATTACTCTTCTCAAAACAGAAGGGACATCAGCTGGCCGGTGGACCCGCCCATTTAAGCACTATGTCTCCATATGTCAGAGCGCAGCTCTCCCCGCCACCTGCCCGAGTCCCCGTCAGGGACGCAGACGGATGAAATCACCGTGCAAGCTACAGATCTGGGGAGTTAACTGGTCCGGTTGTGCTTGGTGATGAGGAGAGTGTCTGCGGAAAACAGGAAATTGGAATCTGTCACCTCTCAGCAAACTGATGAGCGACTGCTCTTGTTTTGCATCTCTGTGGGGTTAGCCTGGTTTGCTAGTCCCCAGCCCTGACAGCTCAGTGTCACTGGCATTTCACAGCAAAGTCTGAGAAGTGCGTTGCACTGATGGATATCAGCCACCAGTCAGAGAATCTATTTTAATAGTGATAAATAAGGGGCTGGCAGGTGGTGTGGTGGTTAAGGACACTGGACTCCCACACGGCTGACCACAGTTCAAGTCCTGGACCTGGTGGCTTGCCTTCTAACTTTCTCACTTTCTCTTCTCTGTCCCATTCAAGTAAATTAAAATAAATAAACAAACTTAAATAAAATAATTCTTTAAAAAAAATAGTGACAAAGAAAAATCCTATTTCTTTTTTTTTTCTTTTCTTTTTTTTTTTTTTTTTTTTTTTTGGGGGGGGTTCCAGGACTCAAACCGTGGTCGACTATGTGGGAGTTCAGCGACAACCATTATGCTAACTACTGGTCCCAGAAAAATCCTATTTGTGACACACGCGAAAGGAAGCAGGGTGACAGTGAGCAGCTTTTCTTGCCTCAGGGCACTGGCTCTACCTGCTGTGAGGCATTTTAGCCATGGGGAAAGGAAGGGGTTTTCAGAGTGGTATTAGCTGTAACTGTAAATCAAAACGCTCTGGAAGTGACCGTCACAAAATACATTTTTTCCTTTTTGTTTCTACCCTAGGGTGTGTGTAATTGCGGGAGAGAGACAAGGAGAGAGACAGAGACACAGTGAGAGGGCAAGTGAGGAAGCATCCCCAGGGGATGGGCACAGTGCAGTCCCTTCCGTTCCGTTCTCCTCCTGGGATTTTGGGCACGCATGCATACGTACCTGCCATGGCTTTCAAGTCTCCAGTCCAGGACTTGAACTGTAGTCAGCCACGTGGGAGTCCAGCACCTTAACCACCACGCCACCTGCCGTGCCCTATGTTGCTCTTTAGGCGTGATTCTGGTTCCCTAACTCCTGAAATGAAAGTTCACAAACACCTGGGCCGGCAGGCGGGATGGTGGTTGAGGTGCTAGATCCCACGTGGACGACTACATGGATCGAGTCCTGGGCCTGGTGGCTTGAAAAGCGTGCTGAGTGTATGTGTGTGCAGGCCCAAAACCCCAAGGGAGAATGGAGGAGAAGGGACTGTGGCATGGCTGTTCTCCCTGAGAGGGTGA
>NW_006208529.1:376619-384373 GCF_000334495.1 Tupaia belangeri chinensis
CTAAAAAAAAAAAAAAAAGAAAGAAAGAAAGAAAGAAAATCCACAAACATCAATGCCAATCTGACAAAAAAGTATGACAACACTTGTAATGATTCTTGATTTTGATTAGAAAGTCATGTTTGGGGTTTAGAATTAGTCACAGATGAGTAAAAAAAAAACATCAAAATTGACAGAAACTCACTTTTTTTGTTGTTAAAGTTTTTGCCATAGGGCACATGTGTTCACCAGAAAGAGAAAGAGACAGTGAGAGGGAAAGTGAGAAATCACCCTTCCTTCTCCTCCGCTCTCCTCAGGATTTGGGGCACTCATGCATACACACCCAGTATGATTTTCAAGCCACTGGGTCTGGGACTGGAACCACAGTTGACTACGTGGGAGTCCAGTGCCTAACCACAATACCACTGGTGGCCCCCAGAAATCTTTTTATTAGACGAACTTGCTGGAGGGAAAGGTCCAAGTTGTTAGTCATTGTTTCATTCTACTAGAAAAGAAACTTTAGATAAAACAATTGTCCTCCCCCCTAAAGCTGTAAAATTACAAAATTGGAAAAGACCTTAAAGATACTGTTTCAAGCCATCTTTCTTTCTGAAGTTGCTAAAAAAAAAAAAAAAATCAATACAGTTTACTACTAAAGTGAGAAAAATAACCTATGTTAATGATGAAGCATAGTATGCAGGTTGAGTTTTATTGTTTTTTTTTTTTTTTAAAAAAATGTTTGTGTTTGGTTTTGTCATAAGGTGTGTGCACTCATTGGAGAGAGACAGAGAGAGAGAAAGTGAGAAATCAGCCCAGGGGGCATGGCCACACTGCAGTCCCTTCTCCTGCATTCTTTTCTTGGAGTATTGGGCATACATGCCTAGTGGGGTTTTTTTGTTTTTTTGGGTTTTTTTGGACAGGTTTTTTCTATAGGGCGCGTGCACTCGCCAGACAGAGAGAGACAGAGAGACAGAAAGTGAGAAATCACTCTCCAGAGGGGATGGCCACGCCGCAATCCCTTCTCCTCCATTCTCCTCTCAGGATCTTGGGCACGCACGCACACGCACCCGGCGTGAGTTTTAAGCCACCGGGTCCAGGATGCGAACCGCGGTCGACTACGTGGGAGTCCAGAGACATAGCCATTATACTAACTGCTGGTTCCCACGCCTAGTGTATCTTTCAAGTTATTGGGTTAGAACTCGAACCAAACAATTGCCCATGTGGGAGCCACACTACCTGGCTTGCCTGGAGTTGTATTTTTCTTTTCTTTTTTTTTTTAAGGAATGTACTTTATTTATTTAATTAATTAATTAATTAATTTTTTTGGAGAGGTTTTTTCTATAGGGTGCGTGTGCTCGCCAGACAGACAGAGAGAGAGAGAGAGACAGAAAGCGAGAAATCACCCCCCAGGGGGGATGGTCACGCCGCAATTCCTTCTCCTCCATTCTCCTCTCGGGATCTTGGGCATGCACGCACATGCGCCCGGCGTGAGTTGTAAGCCACCGGGTCCGGGACGTGAACTGCGGTCGACTACGTGGGAGTCCAGCGACATAGCCATTAAAGAATGTACTTTTTTAAAAATTACTTTTTATTTAACTTTATTTATTTATTTAAATTTGATCAGAGAGGGACAGAATGAGAAAGAGAAAGAGAGAGAGAAACTGAAAAAGCAAGCCACTAGGTTCAGGACTTGGCCATGTGGGAGTCCAGCGTCCTTAACCACCATGCCACTTGCCGGGTCCTATTTTTTTAAGTTCTAGGTTATGACCTCTTAGTGAGCCCTGGTCAGCATTTAGAAATAAAAATAATAATAATATAAACAATAAGATCAAAGTGTACACCACATGGGAAGCAGGGGTTAGGAAAACGTGGTTTCCGTTTTGCGTGTGTCTGTGTGTGTGTGTTTGGCTAATGCCGTAAAATCTAGCTAAGGAAGGTTTGGAAACCCCTGCGTTTCCATGTGAGCAGGAGGAGATGAAAAGAAGTCGATTCTCTGTGCGTGTGTTAGCAGGTTCCCTGAGTCTGGGGCCAGTGACCTCCGCTGTGTAGATTTCATGGCCCATCATATAACACTTAGATGTGTTTCCACAGTGAGGATTTATTTCTCTCCACGAAATAACCAGAGCCCCATTGACCGGCTGTTGGCCAACCGCTTTGCTCTGAAAGTAGCTTTGCGTCCTTAACTGTCTTTTCCAAAGCCTCCTTTCTCCCTCAGATCAACTGTGGCTACTTCTCAGAGGTACCCCAATTTGCATCCAGTCAAAGTTTTAACCACCACGACTGGGTATTAGTTGCACAGTATTGCTTTCCCTGTTCAAACAGAAATGTTCTTCAGTGATAGACATTTTCCTAAAATCAGTTTTACAACAATAAAACTTCCGATAATGCATTTAAGTCAAAGAAAACTTTGTCTTGGAGATTATAAGAGACAGTCTCTGAAATGAATCTGCCCAGATTTCCAGCTGGGACTGATCCCTTGAGACACTCTTGGCTAAAAGAAAATCAATGCTGGGACAGCTTCTGCCTTCTCTGTAAGAAAGACCCGAGTTTGCAGGAGACAGGAGCCTTTGGAAACGCGAGTGTTCTCTGCAGAGAACGAGGCGGGAAGAGGAAGCACCGGGATGGAAAGGCTGGTGCCACGTGAGAGGTGTGTTAGTTTCCTCTGGCTGCTGTAACAAATGATCACAAATGGAATGGCTTAAAACAACACGCACTTACGATCTTACAGCTCTGTAGCTGCCGGCTAAACGCGACGTGTCCTCGGAGCTGGGTGCCTTTCCAAAGCTCTGGGGCGAATCCATTCCCTTGCCTTTGCCAGCCTGATTGGCTCATGACTCTTCCTATCCAACCTCTGCTTCTGCGGTCTCACCCCTCGGCCTGCAACTCTCTCTGGTCTTACTCACTTCTTTTCTTCCTTCTCTTTCTTTTTCTTTCCTTTCTTCCTTTCTCCTTTCCTTTTTCTATTTGCTTTCTTTTTGCTTTCTTTTCACTTTCTTTCTCTTTCTCTTTCTCTCTTTCTTTCTTTCTTTCTTTCTTTCTTTCTTTCTTTCTTTCTTTCTTTCTTTCTTTCTTTCTTTCTTTCTTTCTTTCTTCTTTCTCTCCCTTCTTTTTTATTTTTTAAGACAGGCTCTCTGTATTTCCCAGACTGGTCTTGAACTTAAACCTCCTTCTCATCCTCACAAGTGGCTGGGACTGCAGGTGTGTGCAGTGTGATTACACTGGGCCCACCCAGACAACCTCCCCATCTGCAATTCCCTGTCTTCATCGGATTTGCAAATTCCCCTGGTCAGGTAAGGCCAATCGCAGGTAATCACAGATTCCTGGGATTCCGATGGACGTCTTTGCAGGGGGCATTATTGTGCCTACCACAGGGACTGTGAGGATGGAGCTCCCTGAGTAAGGGGAAGCCAGGTCCCTTTGGAGCCCCGTGGTTCGTGAACAGGCTTCGCTGCTGGTGCCATTCCTGCAGAGAAAGGCCGAGATCCCAGCTCATCCTCCCCTCTGGGCACGTGCAGTGCACCAGGACTGGCAGCTGGGTGGCCCTCTGCTCTCTCTTTTGCATGCCTCAAGGATGAGCATGGCATCTCTCACCGCCAGTGGCTGCTTCCCAGGGTCTAACATCTATCTGTGCCCCTGAAGGGTTTGATCGTTTGAGTCTCTCAAGCATCTCTCCTAAACTGCATTTTTAAATGGCTGCTGTTTTTAAGTTTCCTTTTTTAGGCCTGGATTAGAGATTGGGGTGGAAAGACAGAGGAATAGTAAATAGAGCTCTCAGGTAGAGCAGGATGGGCTGTGGACATCCGAGGGAGACTGGAGCCTTTCCAAGAAGATCTCAAGGCAAAGCACACAGCAAAACCGTGGAAGCTGCATTTGTAACTGAAGGGTTGGGGATGAAAGGCCAGGAAGGCAGAGTTAAAAAACATATTCACTGCAGACACAGGAAGTTGTGTTTGAAGAGAAGCTCCTGCAAATGCAGTAATGTCGCTGATGACACCCCGGAGTGCAGCCTAATGGCTAAAACATCCCTGTGAGGAGGTCAGAATGGACATCGCTGATCATGGGGTTTAGGCTTGCTTTGGAAGACTGTGGTTTATTAATTAAATGCATCTTGCCAGGCCCAACGCTTCCGGAATTTTATTCCACTGTTTTTTTTTTTTTTCCTGTTTTTTGAACTGAGATATAAATAGTTATGGGAAATAAAGAATTGGCACTTAACAGAGAAAAGTTTGCAAGCACCGAAAATCATGAAGTAGCTTCTACCATCCTGTCTCAAGACGGTGGTTCCTCCTTCAGAGGTAAGTCCCTGGGTCAGAGGGACCCGCCTGCAGTCACAGCGTTCTAGAGCCCTCACACTTGATGTCTGAGTTGTTTGTTTGTTTTTGAAGAAATTTTGTTATAGGGCATATGCGCTTGTCAGAGAGACAGAGAGACAGAAAATGAGAAATCACCTCCCCGGGGAATGGCCACACCACAGTCCCTTCTTCTCCATTCTCCTCTTGGGATTTGGGGTACCCACGCACATGAGTTTTAAACCACCCAGTTTGGGTCTGGGACTCAAACTGGGGTGGACTATGTGGGAGTCCAGTGACATAACCGCTACGCCATCCGCCAGTTCCGAAGTCTGAGATGTTTCAAAGTACAGATTCTCACCTCAGCATTGTCTTGGACTACCATCAAAATATATCTTTAAAGGGATTAAGCACGAATTCACTTCGTATAAATTATGATAGCTCTAAGACGCCCCTGTATGAAAGTAAGTAAATCTTCCATGCAATATTATTTAGGGTTGGCTCCATGGTATGGCTGTGATGCGCCACTCAGGAGAGGCGGGTCCCACGTGATGGCCATGGTTTGAGTCCCTGGCCTCGCACCAGTGTCCGAGCTCTGGTTAGACAGAGGAGTGGAGGAAGGAGGTGATGGCCTGGCCGGGCCCTGTGAAGGCAGCCCCTCTCTCTGGCGGGTGTGCAGCCTCACATGTATGAATACACTCTACCATGATAAAGAAAAAGAATTTGGATACAATATTTCACTCAAGGAAATACTTGCTTAATTTTCAGGAACAACAGTGGTCATTTTAACAGAGATTGCTGAAAATTACTTGAAACATGTAGTAAAAATATTCCATTGGACTTTAAAGGTATTAAATACATATTTTAAAAAGAAGATAGAAAAATGTGGAAAGTGCAAATTGTGATGACAGCAGCAAGCTTTTTGTTTAATTTTTTGACCCGTTTGTGTTCAGAAGGGTCTAGAACATCGTGTTGTGACCATGCGGACAGCGGTGCAGGGAGGGGCCGTGCGGGCCGACCCTGTGGAGGCTGCTCTTCTCCGTCTCCTGTGGTGACTCCGGCCTCTCCCAGACCTGCTCGCTCAGTCCTGCGTTCCCCTCTGCACACACAGCTGCCCCTAAACGATCCTGGTGGGCACAGCTCAGACCCTGTGGGATCCAGGTAAACTCAATCCAGGGCCAGTACTGCCCGGTCCACGTGTGTTCTACGGGGAAACTAATGGAGATATTTACAGGCCACACATCTGCGGCCCACGTTTTCTGACCACACGTCTGAGTACTGAAGGCGTTTCTCCCGGATAATGTCTGTATCGGTCCGTCCCCGCGTGTGCGAACCATGAATGGTGCTTGAATCCAGCAGGATCTGTTTATTTCCCAAATCACTGTGTCTTGATCAAATAGGATTCATGTGTGCGTATCTTACCGGAGACGTCCCGGGCCGGATGCGGCCCTTTCCCTGACTGCCTGGAGTCAATGGGATCCAGGCCTTTTCCAGCGGAACAGCTGTGGCTTGGGGAGGCTCCAGGTGCTTTTCTCACTGAATATTTGTGGGATTGGCAGAGTCCTGGGTATTTCCTTTGCTTTCTTTTGCCTGAAATTATTATAACATACACACACACACACACATATACACACACACATATACACACATACACATACATATATACACACACATATAGATATATACATGCACATACGCACACATATATACACACATATACACACACAAATATATATATATACAAACACACACATACACACATATACACACAGATTATACACACGCACATTACACACATATATACATACACATATACACACACAAATATATATATATACAAACACACACATACACACATATACACACAGAGTATACACACGCACATATACACACATATATACACACATATATACATACACATATACACACACATATATACACACAGACATATACTATATACACATACACACATGTATACATACATACATATATACGCACACACATATATGTACACACCCATATATCTATACACACATATAAACACAGAGACATACATACACACAAATACACATGCACACATATATACACACAAATACACATGCACACATATACACATACACACATATATGCACATACACACATATATACACACATACACATACACACATATATGCATATATATATATATGCATATATATATATACACACACACACAGAGACATATTTATATATATATATATATTTCAGTGAGCTTTGCCATTTCCCAGGAAACAGATCAGTCTCTTTAACTTTGCAACAAAGAGCAGCAACACCGAGGAAATGCAGGCAGGATTAAATGCCATTCATTGTTCTCTTCGCTTGCTCTATCCTTCATGCTGTCATAACAAAGACATGAACATACTCAAACTTTCTCTGTGTAAAAGCAAGTGGATTGCCTTCCCTTCCCACCTGAGGAGTAACCTGCCCAGAGGCGTTGCTCCGTTGGGGGGCGTCACACCTGCTCTGGTTCCGCTAGTGAAGAACCTGCTGGGCTGGACTTTGATTTCTGATGGACGGACGGAGTCAGTCGCCCCAGGTCTGGCGGTGCACAGAGCCAGTTAGAAAATGGTGTGTGGTTTTGGTTTCCACATCTTATACAATGCATAGGAAAATTGGAAGGAGTTCAGAGAATAGAAACAAAGTGATTAAAGAGTTGGGGGAAATAAGGAGCAGGGATTATTTTATTTTAGGAAAAGCTTTCAGGGAAAGCGAGATGAGGAGTGTGCCAAAGACAGAGCTGGGGGAGGCAAAACTTCGCGGCTTCGCGGCTGAGCTGATGTGATCGGCCTTCCTAGGCCGCCCTGGGTCTGGTGGAGGAAGAGGGAAGAATGAGTCTGCCTCATTCTGTACGGGGAAGGAGAATAAGCCAGTGGGGAGATGAAAGGGGAAAGTTAGACAGAGATTACTTTAGGGCTCTACCTCAGAGCTACTGCACTAGTCTTCAAAAGCAGCAACGACTTTAGTATTTGTCATTCTCTTATTATTATTATTATTATTATTATTGTTATCAGAGGGTCTTGTGCTGGCTGGAGACAGAGAGGCAGAAAGAGAGGGAGAAAACGCTCTCCCAGTGGTACGTGGCCACAATGCTATCGTTTTCCCATTTCTTCATGTTGTCACAATTTGGGGGCACACACATGCACCTCATGGGCTTTTCAAGCCACTGGGGCCAGGATTCAAACCATGGTTGGCCATATGGGATCTGGCTCCCTTAACCACTAGGTTATGGAGCAGCCTCAGTGTATGTAATTCTTGACCATTTCAGCTTCTATTGGATTTGAAACTATAAACTGGGAGAGAGCAGGTCTGAGTCTACTTAATGACAAGCCATGTTACAGTTCCTTCTGCCATCTGATGAAATGTTGATGTAAAGAAGTTATTAACTGGTTTTTCTCCATCTTCCCAAAGAATCAGGAGAAATAACTACATAAGAGTCTTCAAGAAGGTCAC
>NW_006208529.1:385781-397471 GCF_000334495.1 Tupaia belangeri chinensis
GCCCTGGCGGGGCCCTGTGAAGGCAGCCCCTCTCTCTGGCGGGTGTGCAGCCTCACATGTATGAATACACTCTACCATGATAAAGAAAAAGAATTTGGATACAATATTTCACTCAAGGAAATACTTGCTTAATTTTCAGGAACAACAGTGGTCATTTTAACAGAGATTGCTGAAAATTACTTGAAACATGTAGTAAAAATATTCCATTGGACTTTAAAGGTATTAAATACATATTTTAAAAAGAAGATAGAAAAATGTGGAAAGTGCAAATTGTGATGACAGCAGCAAGCTTTTTGTTTAATTTTTTGACCCGTTTGTGTTCAGAAGGGTCTAGAACATCGTGTTGTGACCATGCGGACAGCGGTGCAGGGAGGGGCCGTGCGGGCCGACCCTGTGGAGGCTGCTCTTCTCCGTCTCCTGTGGTGACTCCGGCCTCTCCCAGACCTGCTCGCTCAGTCCTGCGTTCCCCTCTGCACACACAGCTGCCCCTAAACGATCCTGGTGGGCACAGCTCAGACCCTGTGGGATCCAGGTAAACTCAATCCAGGGCCAGTACTGCCCGGTCCACGTGTGTTCTACGGGGAAACTAATGGAGATATTTACAGGCCACACATCTGCGGCCCACGTTTTCTGACCACACGTCTGAGTACTGAAGGCGTTTCTCCCGGATAATGTCTGTATCGGTCCGTCCCCGCGTGTGCGAACCATGAATGGTGCTTGAATCCAGCAGGATCTGTTTATTTCCCAAATCACTGTGTCTTGATCAAATAGGATTCATGTGTGCGTGTCTTACCGGAGACGTCCCGGGCCGGATGCGGCCCTTTCCCTGACTGCCTGGAGTCAATGGGATCCAGGCCTTTTCCAGCGGAACAGCTGTGGCTTGGGGAGGCTCCAGGTGCTTTTCTCACTGAATATTTGTGGGATTGGCAGAGTCCTGGGTATTTCCTTTGCTTTCTTTTGCCTGAAATTATTATAACATACACACACACACACACATACATATACACACACACATATACACACATACACATACATATATACACACACATATAGATATATACATGCACATACGCACACATATATACACACATATACACACACAAATATATATATATATACAAACACACACATACACACATATACACACAGAGTATACACACGCACATATACACACATATATACACACATATATACATACACATATACACACACATATATACACACAGACATATACTATATACACATACACACATGTATACATACATACATATATACGCACACACATATATGTACACACCCATATATCTATACACACATATAAACACAGAGACATACATACACACAAATACACATGCACACATATATACACACAAATACACATGCACACATATACACATACACACATATATGCACATACACACATATATACACACATACACATACACACATATATGCATATATATATATATATATATACACACACACACAGAGACATATTTATATATATATATATATATTTCAGTGAGCTTTGCCATTTCCCAGGAAACAGATCAGTCTCTTTAACTTTGCAACAAAGAGCAGCAACACCGAGGAAATGCAGGCAGGATTAAATGCCATTCATTGTTCTCTTCGCTTGCTCTATCCTTCATGCTGTCATAACAAAGACATGAACATACTCAAACTTTCTCTGTGTAAAAGCAAGTGGATTGCCTTCCCTTCCCACCTGAGGAGTAACCTGCCCAGAGGCGTTGCTCCGTTGGGGGGCGTCACACCTGCTCTGGTTCCGCTAGTGAAGAACCTGCTGGGCTGGACTTTGATTTCTGATGGACGGACGGAGTCAGTCGCCCCAGGTCTGGCGGTGCACAGAGCCAGTTAGAAAATGGTGTGTGGTTTTGGTTTCCACATCTTATACAATGCATAGGAAAATTGGAAGGAGTTCAGAGAATAGAAACAAAGTGATTAAAGAGTTGGGGGAAATAAGGAGCAGGGATTATTTTATTTTAGGAAAAGCTTTCAGGGAAAGCGAGATGAGGAGTGTGCCAAAGACAGAGCTGGGGGAGGCAAAACTTCGCGGCTTCGCGGCTGAGCTGATGTGATCGGCCTTCCTAGGCCGCCCTGGGTCTGGTGGAGGAAGAGGGGAAGAGTGAGTCTGCCTCATTCTTTACGGGGAAGGAGAATAAGCCAGTGGGGAGATGAAAGGGGAAAGTTAGACAGAGATTACTTTAGGGCTCTACCTCAGAGCTACTGCACTAGTCTTCAAAAGCAGCAACGACTTTAGTATTTGTCATTCTCTTATTATTATTATTATTATTATTATTGTTATCAGAGGGTCTTGTGCTGGCTGGAGACAGAGAGGCAGAAAGAGAGGGAGAAAACGCTCTCCCAGTGGGACGTGGCCACAATGCTATCGTTTTCCCATTTCTTCATGTTGTCACAATTTGGGGGCACACACATGCACCTCATGGGCTTTTCAAGCCACTGGGGCCAGGATTCAAACCATGGTTGGCCATATGGGATCTGGCTCCCTTAACCACTAGGTTATGGAGCAGCCTCAGTGTATGTAATTCTTGACCATTTCAGCTTCTATTGGATTTGAAACTATAAACTGGGAGAGAGCAGGTCTGAGTCTACTTAATGACAAGCCATGTTACAGTTCCTTCTGCCATCTGATGAAATGTTGATGTAAAGAAGTTATTAACTGGTTTTTCTCCATCTTCCCAAAGAATCAGGAGAAATAACTACATAAGAGTCTTCAAGAAGGTCACGGAAAAATGCACGTTATGGAACATGAATTTCAATTTTTTTTTTTTTGCACCAAAAGAAAATCATGCTTCAATTTCATTTTCCATGATCTCTCTCTCTCTCTTTTTAAGGAGAGATTTTTGCTACAGGGCATGTGTGCTCGTCAGAGAGCCAGAAAGCGAGAAAGCACCCCCTGGGGGGATGGCCATGCCGCAATCACTTCTCCATTCTCCTCTCGGGATTCTGTGCACGCACGCACACGCGCCCACACGATTGCTGTGGTTAACTACATGGCAGTCCAGGCCACATAACCAGGATGCCGTCTGCTGGTCCCTGAATGCTTTTTTTTTTTTTTTTTTTTTAAGTTTATTTATTTCTTCCATGATACCAAGAGATAGAGAGAAACAGAAAGGCAGAGATAGGCATCTCCACTGAGGGCTACCCCCTGAGGGCCACCCCGTCTCAGCTGGCTCAGGTCATAGGCACACATAAGCCTGCCTGCTCAGCGAGGCCCCGGGAAGTGAGCCCGGAACTTTTATGGATCGGATTGTGTCACTGTTGGGCCACCGCCTGGCCCTTCCATGAACTCTTTGAAGTGCTGTCGTAGGTCAATATCCCAGAGACTGATACTGTGTAAAATGGAATCAGACCCCAGAGAGCTGAGGAAATCTAGTGGACATGTGTGGAGTGAGTTCGCAACATGAAAACAGAAGGAAGAGCCTGTCATCCCTCTGGATGACTGAGATCTACGGAGAAAGGTGGACCTGACTACCAATTACGGCCTCTGTCCTGTCCAAGAGTCTGGTTTTAAGACTTTAAGAATGCACAGCCTAAGGGCCAGCAGGTGGCGTGGTGGTCAAGGATGCTGGACTCCCATGTGGCCGACTGCAGTTCGAGTCCTGGTCTTGGCAGCTTGCTTTCTGCTTTCTCTCTCTCTCTCTGTCCCTCTCTGGTCAAAATAAATAAATAAATAAATAAAGTTAAATAAAATAATTCTCTAAAAAAAATGAGTACAAATTACATACTAAATCATCCCTACTGCTTGCAAATCTTCGTATTAGTCAATCTATCCATTCATATATCTAAAATATTTATTTAAATAATTGGTTCACAAAGTCGTGCAGATGGGCAAGTCAAATTCTACAGAGCGGGTCAGCAGGCCAGAAGGCCGGGCGGGTTTCTGATGCTGCGACCCTGAGGCGGGATGCTGTCTTTGGCGGGAAAGCTTAGATTTTACTCTTCGGGTCTTCAGTTGATGACGCGAGGTCCTCCCCCATCACCGGGGAGACTCTCCTTCCCTTAACGTCTGATCAGATACGAATCACAGCGACCGAAGGCCTTTGCAGCAACGTCTAGACTAGTCTCTGTCCAAACAACTCACCTCAGGAGCCACGCCAGCTCCATGTGAAACTTAACCTCCACAAGTCTTGGTTCAAACCTTTTCCGGAAGATGCCAGGTAGCCGGGGTGGCATGGGAATGCCCTGCTGTCAGCACCCTTTCTAACTTCCGCAGGCCCTTCCCCAGGGGATAGATAAGAAATCCTTGGGGCCAGCAGACGGCATGCTGGTTATGTCACTGGACATGGGGCCAACTGCAGTTCGAGCGCCAGACCCGGTGGCTAGAAACTCACGCGGGGCGTATATGTGTGTACCCCAAATTCTGAGAGGAGGTTGTGGTCGGCGAGTTCTCACTCCCTGTCTCTATGTCTTTCTCTGTCTCTCTGACAAATTCCCTAGAGATAGGGAATCAAGGATTGGGGGAAAAAAAGCAAAATATACAGGAAACAAGAAATGGAAAATTATCTGTTGATGATAATGCATATATTGATGTGCTGGATTGAGCCGACCTACAGTGTACTCTGGATGGGAAATCTCATTCTGTATGCTGTAATGATGTACAGTGAATGAATGCAAATAAATAAATTTAAGTAAAAAAAGAGAAAGAAACTCTCTGTATTTCATATGGTTCTCATCACTTGCCTGTAAGTACCACTTTTCAATAGTTGGGCACTTATTAATTGATTTATTTTATATGTAGAGAGAGAGAGAGGGAGAGAGAGAGAGAGACCAAGCCCCAACGATGCCTTTTTCCCCTCTCTTTCCTTTAGGTTTTTGCCCTAGGGTGCGTGTGCCACTGGAGAGAGACAGAGTGAGACACACAGAGAGTGGAAAGTGAGAAATCACCCCCTCGGGGCAATGGCCACGCTGCAATTCTATCTCCTCTATTCTCCTTTTGGGATTCTGGGCATGTGCCTGGTGTGAGTTCCAAAGGTCACCAGGTCTGAGACTTGAACTGCGGCTGACTAGGTGGGAGTGCAGTGAGGTAACCATTACGCCATCTGCTGGCCCCCAACAGTGTCTTCACACTGTGCCCGCCCTCAGCCAGCCAGCATCGTGGGCATAACCGTGCCTGGCATGTACGGGGCGGGCCCTCAGGATGTGAACCAGGGCCTTTCACGTGGCCCAGCAGCACAGACACGGGTGCCTGCCGCACTGCTGTGGGGGCCACCTGGTTCTTCCCGCTGCATCCCCAAGCGGTCACTTCCCTGTGGCTCTTCTACAGCTCCACCGTTCCTGCGAACACGCCGTCCAAGCTCCTCTGTCTGCAGCTTTCTCAAATGTCTTTGCAAAACTAACGTTCTCACTGATCTCCATGACGACGCAGAAGAAGATAATCTGCTCAGAGAAAATCGCGGGGGGGTAATAACCAGGGAAGCGCTCCAAACGACCAGGGCAGACCGTGGCCGCCGAGCAGCAAGAACTGACGGGCTCAGACGCCAGCCCACCACTCCCCGCCCGTGAGCTTTGCTCACTCTCCTGGACCTCAGCTTCTTACCTGTAAGATGAGTGTGATACTTCACAGAGAAGTGCAACCCAAGGACGGCTCAGCCAAGGATGAATAGCATGGGCAACAGTGGTCCTAGATGATTCTAATGCTGGGACCAGCAGATGGCATAGTGGTTACATTGCTGGACTCCCATGTAGTTGACCGCAGTTCGAGTCGCGGACCCGGTGGTGTAAACCCACTCTGGGCGCATGTGCGTGCGTGCCTAAGATCCGGAGAGGAGAGTGGAGGAGAGTGGAGAAGAAGGGATTGTGGTGTGGCCATGTCCCCTGGGGAGTGATTTCTTGCTTTCTGTGTCTCTGTCTCTTTCTGTCTTTCCAGTGAGCTCACGTGCCCTGCAGTAAAAAAAAAAAAAAAAAAAAAAAAAAATCTCTCTTGAAAAAAAAAGCAAAAAATTTCCTACCTCGTAGTCATTATGATGTCGTGGCCCAGCGCAGCACCCACACGTCCGCGGTGCCCATACATCCGCGGTGCTGCCGGTGTGCCCAGGTCTCCTGTGGTGCTGTGTTGGGGGGTACAATGCACACTGTCCTGGTGGTGATGACGGCTATGCTGCCGTGATTGTTGTATGTGTGTATTTTTAACCTGTCAGAGCACGCGTGAGGTCTCTGAGAGAGACAAAGTCAGACAGCACGCCCCTATGGGAGATGGTCACACCACAGTCCCTTCTCCTTCATTCTCCTTTTGGGATTTTGGGTACCTATGCACGTGTGCTAGGCATGGTTTTTAAGCTGTCAGGTCTGGGACTCAAACCAGGCTGTTGGCCATGTGGGATCCAGCTACCTTAACTGCCAGGCCACCGGCTAGTCCCCTGTTTATTATACTGTACTTAGAACTTTTAAAAATTTCTGGAGGGTCTATGTGCTTGCCAGAGAGTTAGACAGACAGAAGAGGGACAAAGTACCCCTTCAATGGGCTCTCCTCCACCCCTCCACCCTGCTGGGATTTGGGGCACACATGCCCCGAGTGTTTTCCAAGCCACTGGGACTGAAATTCAGTCTGCTGTCAGCCGCGTGGGATCCAGTTTCCTAGACCTTAGGCTCCGGACAGGCCCTGCTATACTCTATGTTTTGATCATCGTTTGAGTTCTGTTCTTTCTCATTATGAACGATGCCTGTAGAGCGGAGTGCTGAATCACACTGCCAGCAGCCTCAACCCAGCTCGTGCGAGCCGCGTTCCTGACAGCATGGTTCCCCCTGGGCTGGGTTTCATCTCTGTCATTGGTTTATCTTGGTTCCTCCAGCGGGAGCTGTGGAAGGGCAGACAGTGACACTGACGACCCCAACCTGGGGAGGCCTAGGCTCATGTGTGGCCCTCTCTCTTATTTCTTTTAATAAAGCAGTTTAAGAAATGAAAAAAGAAAACAGAAAAAAGCTTGTTTTAATATCACTGTACCATGTGTTTTAAGTTGTAACAAAGGAGTTAAAACATTAAAAGCGTTACAACGGTTCTCAAATAAAAAGGTTATGGAAAGCAAAGCTCAATTTATTGATGAAATAAAGGTATTTTCTATAACGTTAATGCATCCTGAGCGCACAGTATTTATGAAATCCGCAGCCGTCTGCAGGGGTGTCCTTCGTCCCGTCATTCACTCACCTGCCAGAGCAGCTTCAAGCCCTGCAAGCTCCATTCATGGGAAATGCCCTAAGAGGTGCACCATTTTTTATCTTTTATCCCACAATTTCTGTGTACATTTTCTATGTGTAGATATGGTTAGTTACATGAATACGATTGTGTCATAATTGCATACTGTGAGGGTTTGTAGCCTAGGCTGGGTCGTGCAGTTGAGTTATTGGCAGGCTACACTGTCTAGGTTTGTAATGCTGCCCAGTGATGTGTTTCTTTCTTTTCTTTTTTTAAATTTTTTAAAGAATTATTATTATTATTATTTTTGGCCATAGGGGATGTATGTTCATTAGAGAGAGACAGAGAGAGAGAGAGGGAGAGAGAGAACAACAGACAGTCAGAGGGAAAATGGGAAATGAGAAATCACTCCCTGGGGGGATGGCCATGCCACAATCCCTTCTCCTCCATTCTCCTTCTCCTCCATATTCTCCCCCTGAGATTTTGGGATATATATATATATATATATGGTCCCTGTGTTATCTTAAAACTTATTTGCTTATTAGAGAAATGCTCGTGTTTCTTCTACTTTACTAAACTGAATTTTCAATTCTAGAATACTGATCAGAAAATCCAGTGAAGGGTATCGTAGAGTGGGCAGGAAATCTTGAATTCAAGTTCATGTTTGAATATAAAACCTAAGAACTAATGGGAAAATCAATGTTCAAAGTTCCTGATTTTCCATTTGCTTCTAAACGAAACCACTGTTTACAAAGAATGGGTCAGTGAAAGATGAAGGGAAAAAATGAATTGCTTTTTCTTTATTTTTAGACTCAAGTAAATACTTAGCAATAATACAGTGTACAAAATGAGTCGAAGAAGCTCAAAAATAAATTCAAGAAATCCCATGGAATGATTAAAATGAGGAAGACTGAAAGAACTCCTCACACTAAAGCATCTCAGGGCCATTCCTAGTTACTGCTCAAACCTCAACCTGAACAGACTCGCCCAGCCACCCACCGTCAGCCCCCAGCAGATCCAGTTGTCCAACACAGGGGGGGCTCTGAAGAATTCATGGAAACGGGTATTGTGAAAACACAACGCACGGATTTCAAAATTTCTTGCATTGAAATTAACTTGTACTGTTATCGGATGGGAAAGTTGCACTGTTTTACATTAAATCCTCAGTTCTTTAGTTCCAGATCGCTAAGATTAGACTCCTGCCTGGAGACACAGAATGAAAAACCACAAACGTGTGTAAAGTAGGCAAAGAGAAGTTTTAATAGGAAAGTGAAGATTTATAATAGAAAATAAACATGCCCCCCGTGCCTGAAAGACGTGCAGGTAGGCAGCTGTCAGAGGACAACAGCACCGGGCGTTGTTCGGGTGCTACTTTTAGTGTGAGAGTCGGTAATGAATATTTCTGAGCGGGATTCTATCATGGAGTCTGGTCTTTGTTTGAAAGCTGTGGCCTTTTCTTTCTTCCTTCCTTTCTTTCTTTCTTTCTTTCTTTCTTTTTTAAGAATTATTTATTTAGTTTTATTTATTTATTCATTTATTTTAATTTGACCAGAGACACAGAGAGAGAGGGAAAATGAGAAAGCAAGCCACCAGACCAGGGACTCAAACCCTGGTCAGCCATGTGGGAATGTCCAGCGCCTTATCCACCATGCATTTCTCTCTCAGATGAAGAGTCTGATTATCAGGCATGGTCCGTGTGGACTTGGAAGGTATGAGCACCAAAGATGGGCAGACTATTCAGTTGGTTTATTGCTGCAGTGAGAATTGGGTTGTAGACCCAGCAAGCCATCCGAGTGGTGAATTTCTGTGTGTATATGTGTTTCTTTCTTTTCTTTTTTTAAATTTTTTAAAGAATTATTATTATTATTATTTTTGGCCATAGGGGATGTATGTTCATTAGAGAGAGACAGAGAGAGAGAGAGGGAGAGAGAGAACAACAGACAGTCAGAGGGGAAATGGGAAATGAGAAATCACTCCCTGGGGGGATGGCCATGCCACAATCCCTTCTCCTCCATTCTCCTTCTCCTCCATATTCTCCCCCTGAGATTTTGGGATATATATATATATATATATGGTCCCTGTGTTATCTTAAAACTTATTTGCTTATTAGAGAAATGCTCGTGTTTCTTTTACTTTACTAAACTGAATTTTCAATTCTAGAATACTGATCAGAAAATCCAGTGAAGGGTATCGTAGAGTGGGCAGGAAATCTTGAATTCAAGTTCATGTTTGAATATAAAACCTAAGAACTAATGGGAAAATCAATGTTCAAAGTTCCTGATTTTCCATTTGCTTCTAAACGAAACCACTGTTTACAAAGAATGGGTCAGTGAAAGATGAAGGGAAAAAATGAATTGCTTTTTCTTTATTTTTAGACTCAAGTAAATACTTAGCAATAATACAGTGTACAAAATGAGTCGAAGAAGCTCAAAAATAAATTCAAGAAATCCCATGGAATGATTAAAATGAGGAAGACTGAAAGAACTCCTCACACTAAAGCATCTCAGGGCCATTCCTAGTTACTGCTCAAACCTCAACCTGAACAGACTCGCCCAGCCACCCACCGTCAGCCCCCAGCAGATCCAGTTGTCCAACACAGGGGGGGCTCTGAAGAATTCATGGAAACGGGTATTGTGAAAACACAACGCACGGATTTCAAAATTTCTTGCATTGAAATTAACTTGTACTGTTATCGGATGGGAAAGTTGCACTGTTTTACATTAAATCCTCAGTTCTTTAGTTCCAGATCGCTAAGATTAGACTCCTGCCTGGAGACACAGAATGAAAAACCACAAACGTGTGTAAAGTAGGCAAAGAGAAGTTTTAATAGGAAAGTGAAGATTTATAATAGAAAATAAACATGCCCCCCGTGCCTGAAAGACGTGCAGGTAGGCAGCTGTCAGAGGACAACAGCACCGGGCGTTGTTCGGGTGCTACTTTTAGTGTGAGAGTCGGTAATGAATATTTCTGAGCGGGATTCTATCATGGAGTCTGGTCTTTGTTTGAAAGCTGTGGCCTTTTCTTTCTTCCTTCCTTTCTTTCTTTCTTTCTTTCTTTCTTTTTTAAGAATTATTTATTTAGTTTTATTTATTTATTCATTTATTTTAATTTGACCAGAGACACAGAGAGAGAGGGAAAATGAGAAAGCAAGCCACCAGACCAGGGACTCAAACCCTGGTCAGCCATGTGGGAATGTCCAGCGCCTTATCCACCATGCATTTCTCTCTCAGATGAAGAGTCTGATTATCAGGCATGGTCCGTGTGGACTTGGAAGGTATGAGCACCAAAGATGGGCAGACTATTCAGTTGGTTTATTGCTGCAGTGAGAATTGGGTTGTAGACCCAGCAAGCCATCCGAGTGGTGAATTTCTGTGTGTATTTGGAGTGGCAGGAGGGAAGATCACTTTTCCAGGGGCAGGAGCCGGGTGACAGGGAGGAGCGCTCACGGTCTGGCTGTGAACCACGGGTGTGGGGGGGGTGGCAGATGTTCTCAGGGCCGCCCATTCCTTTCTATCTGCCTGCTGGTCACAGGACTTTTGTTTCATTTTTGCACGAACTTTTGAAGTCCCCTGAGTTTAGTAGAGTGTCACTACATGCGAGGTGCTGTTCCAGGTGCTGGGATCAAGAGGGTCAGGTGCATACAGAGGGCAGTAGCTGTACTAATTCAGTAAGAAAACGAATGAGACAAGCTGCTTGTGGGTACTGAGAGGTGCCAAGGACGACATGGAAGGTGCTGGGCAGACGGTGGAGGGGCTGCTTGAGGTAGGCTGGCCGGGGGAAGACTTCTCTAAGCAGGTGGCATTTTGAGTTGAGACCTGCACGAGAAAGAACAGATCTTTGCAAAGCAAAAAAAAACATTCCCAGGCATAGTAAGTTCTAACAATTCAAAGGTCCCACCATCAGAGAGAAGCAGTATGGCTGAGTCCAGAGTGGAGGTAGGAGACAAGGTCTATTGGCAGGAGTCTTAATTATAATTCAAGTATAATGGAATTTTATTGCAGGTTCCAAGCAGAAGGAAACATGATTTGAGTTAGCTTTAAAAATATCAATCAGACGTGAGCTCTAGAATTAGTAATGAGGGGTGAGAGTGAAGGGGAGGTATTAGGAAGGGTGAGATTCAGTGGTTAAGGTGAAAGGAGGTCAGTGTTGGCAAGTCTCCATAAGCTCTTTAATGGTTCAGGAGTCTCCTCAGGGAGAGGAAGCTGAATTTATTCTAGGAAGGTCTCCACTGACATGCAACCTATCTGCTACAAAATAATTTTATTGTCTGACTGTCAGACGATTGTGGATTAGCAATTGCACAGAGAACCGAATGCAAAAAGGATTTCACTGTAGCTGCAAAGCACCCAGGCCAGCCTTCTGGTCCTCCCTGAAAGAGAGGCACAGTCTCTCGGAAAGGAGCCGAAATTGCAGAAACCATTTGCTAAATGCGGCCAGCCATTCTCAGGAAGGCAGGTCCCTCCTCGGCGTCCTTTATTCCAGGCCATTTATCCACTCCTAGCGATTGTTATGGACAGTT
>NW_006208529.1:397795-398858 GCF_000334495.1 Tupaia belangeri chinensis
TGGACATTTTCTGCCGCTCTTCTTGGGGCCCAGAGAGAAGGGATTTTTGAAAGTGGCATCCGCAGAGTGGCCCAGCCTGCAAACTTGCTTGCCCTGAGGCAGGGTGGGGCGTCAGAGGTGGCGGGGCCTCAGCCGCTGGGTCTTTCTCCTCCATAAATCAGCATCTTCAGACACCCTGGAAGTGTCATGATGGCGTGGAATGCATAAAGAGGGCTCGCAAATAGAATCTATTGTCGTCGTTCCTGGTGGCGGAGGGGAGTGACGGGGCGCTCACAAGTCCCCAGTAGTAGCGCGGCGTACTAAAGCGTGGTTTGCACCATGTGTGACACAGATTTCTCGGGGTTTCTCGAAGGATTTTCCCACCCCCTCCCCCGCGCCCTTTGCAGGCCTCCGGGCCCAGCTGTGCGCCGGCCTCTGACTCCATCTGTCCTTCCGCTGAGGACCGGTCTCTCTCGCCAAATTGAGAACACAAGTTTGGCTCCCCAAAGTGGTTCTAACCCCCGCCCTCGCTCAGGCCGAGCCAAGCATCAGGCGGGTCCGAGGGACTGTCAAAGGGACGCAGGGGAGGCGTGGAGAGGTCGCTCGTTTCACCTCCCCCTACCCGCCGCCGCTTGGAGTGCCAAGCCTGGCCGACGCCCGCCGCAGGCCGGGGTCCCCCGCCCCGCTTTGTTCTACTTACTTAACTTTGCAAGTAGAGCACCTAGTGATGTATCATAGTGCTCTACTTGAAAATATGGTTTTGGAAGCAGTTTGACGCCCCCAGCCGCCGCCGAGGCTGCGGCCGGGCCCGAGCGCCCCTCCCTCGCTCCCTCCGGCCTCCCCGCCTCACTCCACCCCTTCCCGGCCCGATCCTCGTCCTCTCGCTGAGTGTGCGCGCTTTAAATAATTTCCTCCTTTTTTGGCAAAAGAAAGAATGCACCTGACTTTACCAGGGGGAAACAGCCAGCCGAGCAGAACAAGGACCAGATGTAAAAGGAAGAAGAGGGGCGAGAGAAAGAGATGAGACTCGTTTGAGGAAGCCCAGGGGCGGCAAAGGTGGCTGCGGCGACACAGGCGGGGGGGG
>NW_006208529.1:399169-399453 GCF_000334495.1 Tupaia belangeri chinensis
CGGCGACACCCGGGCGGGGCTGCCGGCCGCGCAGCAGCAGGAGGGGGGCGGCTTCTTCCTGTCGGAGGACTCGGGCGACTCCCCGCTGCTGGACGACTTCCACGTGCACCCGGACAGCGGCATCATCCGCACGGCGCGGCGCCTGGACCGCGAGCGGCGGGACCACTACAGCTTCGTGGCGGCCACGCTGCAGGGCGCCGTGGTGCAGGTGGAGATCCGCGTCAACGACGTGAACGACCACTCGCCCAGCTTTCCTCGCGACTCCCTGCTGGTCGACGTGTCGG
>NW_006208529.1:399958-400356 GCF_000334495.1 Tupaia belangeri chinensis
CACCGGCTGGGGGTCGAGGCCCGCGACGGGGGCGCCGAGCCCGAGGTCGCCACGGTGCGCGTGTCCGTCGCCGTGCTGGACGTGAACGACAACCGGCCCGCCATTCACCTGCTCTTCCTCACTGAGGGAGGCGCCGCCCGGGTCTCCGAGGGCGCCCGGCCCGGCGACTACGTGGCCCGCGTCTCGGTGTCCGACGCGGACGGGGACCCTCCGCTGGAAGAGGAGGCGACTCTGGAGCTCGGTGCGGGCCTCGGAGGCGGGGACGTCTCGCTGTCCTTGGAGGGTGGAGAGGGAGCCTTCGCTCTGCGGCCCGGCGGCCCCCCAGGGGTGTTCTTCCTTTGCGTGGAGGGGCCCCTGGACCGGGAGAGCCGCGACCTGTACGAGCTGCGGCTGGACGC
>NW_006208529.1:400414-404492 GCF_000334495.1 Tupaia belangeri chinensis
GCCTGTCTTTAGCCAGGAGCGTTACCGGGCCTCCGTGTCCGAGGCCGCCGCCCCCGGCACCGCAGTCCTGTGGGTCAGCGCCTCCGACGCTGACAAGCCCGGCACCAACCACTCCCGGCTGCGCTTCGCTCTTGTGCCGCCCTCGGCTCCTTGCAACCTCGAGGCTCTGCAGCCTGCGGTGGAGTGTGGACCGTCGTTTACCATCGACCCCGAGAGCGGTGTCATCAGCACCACCCGAGCTCTGGACCGAGAGCTCCAGGAGGCGGTGGAGCTGAGAGTGGTGGCCCGCGACCTCGGAGAGCCCCCGCTCTCTGCTACCTGCGTGGTGAGCATCACCGTGGACGACGCCAACGACAACGAGCCCGTCTTCCTGCGGCAGGTGTACAATGCCACCCTCGTGGAGCACGCGCCGGCTGGACACTGCTTTTTGCAGGTGAGTGCATGAAGCCTGTGGGTCAGCCGGTCGCCGAGGAAGAGCTGGAGCGGTGGGGACTGCCCGGGAGACCTTGGGGTGGGTGGCGCTGGCAGCCTCTGAAGGCCCCCGTCCCCCCCAAGGCAGGCCGCTGGCCCACCCAGCTCTCTGCCAGGGCCTGGCTCTGGCCTCTTTAGGTCTTTTCTTCCTCATGTGGCCCTTGGGTCTTGACTTTGCTGTGGGAAGCCAGTTTCTTTCCCGCTGGCTGTGTGCACCCAGACCAGGCTGGGGCGAACCACCCGTCCTGAGGCCTCTGGTGTGCGTTTGGCAGCGTCTGGCATCTGGAGTGTGTGTGCATGTATGTAGCCTAGCGCTTTGTAAGGCCGCCCCCTAAGTGAGTTCTTCGGATGAACCAGTGTATGTGTCTCAGCGCCGACTCTGTCTTGATAACCATTTCTGGAGACTCCTTGTACGATTCCCTCCCACTTTCTTTAGCTAAAGCCTGCAAAGGTTGATGGGGGACTTCAGATCACTTTGGAGAGAAAGGGGGGAGAGAGAGGAAGAATGAAAGTACTCCTTTAACGGGACGTGGTCATGCTGCAATCCCTTCTCCTTCATTCCTCTGTCCTGTTGGGATCTGGGACACCCACATGCACACACTCCTGGCAAGGTTTTCAGTACAAGGTGGGGATTTAAACCATGGTGGCTTCGTGGGAGCTGGCCCCCGTAACTGCTAGACTACGGGCTGGTCCTCCAGTCCCATCTTTGTTAACATCAGCTGTGGGCTGAACTCCTCCATGAGAGGCTTTCAGGACCCAGGAGCAGACGGTCTCAGTCATCCTTTATAAATTGAAAGTGCGCCTTGATTTCTGATTTCGGTGTGTTGTCTTTTATTATTGTTTTTAAGAGAGATTTTTGCTATAGCGCATGCATGCTTGCCGGAGAGAGAAACAGAAAATGAGAAATCACCTCCCAGGGGGGATGGCCCAGGCCTACACTCCCTTCTCCTTCATTCTCCTCTCTGGATTTTGGGCATGCATGCACATGTGCCCAGCATGAGTTTAAAGCCACCAGGTCGGGGACTTGAACTGCTGTAGACTCCGCGGGAGTCCAGCAATGTAACCATTATGCCATCTGCTGGCCCCAGGTGTGTTGCCTTTTAAAGGCCTTCTGCTTTGTCCTTCACTGTTGGGATGCTGCGTTTTGACCTTCTGGTCCTACTCCTTATTGGTTCCAATTTCCTATTTCTTACCTGATGTGAGATTACCAGATTTCTAAGATTGATTTTTTCACTGCAAGGTAACTCGAGTAACTACAATAAGCCCAGGAACTAACAGCAAATGAAGCTCCGAAGCTTTGTTTAGCGCTGAGCCTGCGGTGTTTCCAGACTTCTGCTTCCTCCCTGGCTCTCAGGTGGGGGGGCAGAGGCTTTATTCTTACAGGGTGTGCTCTGACAATACCTGTGAGCTAGCGAGGTGCTGTCTAGCCTTCCGCGGGGCTCGCGACTGCTTCTGTCTTTTCATGCCCTCTGGTGTGTGGGTAATGATCATCTCCGTCCCTCTCTCCAGCGTGATTGGCAACGCTGAGTTGCTGGGTTTTGAAAATTAATGAATGCTTGCTGCTGAAACAGACAAATCTGCAAATATCCGTGACTCACACTGTCAAGCTGTGTCCGATGCGAGAGAAGGTGGCTGGTCCTTCTAGGAAAGAGACAGGCTGAGTGGCTGACGTCATCTCCCCCCATGCCGCATCGTGATGGCCGGAGCCCAGCCTCCAACCTCGTGTATCCTGCAAGGGAGGCTGTGCAGGGATCCGTGGCCACCACAGTCCACAGATTTCTGGGACAGACAGCATAATAAATAAGAGGTTGGCCTGGACCATTTCCAAGACGTCTTCCATCTGGAAGACCCTGAGGATTTGGATGTGAAATACTGCAAGTTGGCACCATTTAAAAGAAGATAAGCAGAGTGGTTTCATATAGTGGTTCTTTTGATGAAAACCTGTCTTTGGAGTTGTGCTGGTGCGGGATGCTTCGGCTGTGAGGTGTGAGTTTATCTCCATACTGAGGCACCACAGTGAGCTGGACTGGGCTCCAGGACGGCTCCAGCAGTTGCAGAAAACCGTCCCAGGTTGCCAAGGATTGCTGCAGACAGTAGGATATTGTGCCGATTAGAATTCCTGGAGGTCCCAGCAGTCTAGCTCCTGAAGATTTGCAGAAACCTCGCACTCCCTGGGCTCTCTGGTGGCCCCTCCGCAGCAGCCTTGGGACTGTGCCCCATCAGCCCTCTGCTGACTGTTCCCTGGCGTCCACGTCACCTTCCCACGTGCCTCCTTTCTGCTTCTTCTTCTTTTTTTTTTTTTAAGAGGTTTTTGCCATAGGGTGCGTGTGCTCGCCAGACAGAGAGAGAGACAGAGAGACAGAAAGCGAGAAATCTCACCCCCCGGGGGGGATGGCCACGCCACAATCCATTCTCCTCCATTCTCCTCTCGGGATCTTGGGCACGCACGCACATGCGCCTAGTGTGAGTTTAAGCCACCGGGTTTGGGACGTGAACCGCGATCGGCTATGTGGGAGTCCAGCGACATAGCCATTACGCTAACTGCTGGTCCTACTCCTTTCTGCTTCTTGATGCACTGTTTTTCTTGATGCCACTTTGCTAAAATAAAACCACCTGGCCCTCCTGTAGAGTGCTGCTGCATGATACTGGAGCCGCGTGGGAGGCTGGGTTTGGGTCCTGAATAGATCTGAACACTCCAGGCCCACCCATTTGTACCTGGGGTCCTGGCTGTCTGGGAGGCTGGGGAAGGAACGTAGCAAGATCCTGTCCTGGGAACCCCCCCCCCCTATCTCTCTCCATAGAATAAGTAAGTTGGGTCAGCAGATGGTGTTGAGGTTAAGGTGCTGGATCCCAATGACCGGCTTCACGGTTCGAGTCCTGGACGCAGTGGAGACTTGAACTGAGAATCATGCTGGGCGTGTGCACATGCGTGCCCAAAATCCTGAGAGGAGAAGGGAGAAGGGACTGTGGTGTGGCCACATCCCAGGTTTGATTTCTCATTTTTCCCGCTATTGCTCTGTGTCTGGCAAATGCACACATCCTATAGCCACACACACACACACACACACACACACACACACAAATAAATAAAAAATAAAAGAAGAAAGAAAACAGAAAAGAGAAAAATAAATACATAGAACCAACAGAGCCTAACTTCCTCACCTAACCTGTGAGTCTCAAGGCCTCTCCCTTCTCCCAGGGCTTTGTCTAATTACATTTGATCAACTCTGTATCATTGCCCTTTCTTCCCATTGCTCCTGTCAATTTCTCTCTTTACAGCTCCCGTGTCAGTGTCCTGTGTCCATGCAATGAGTGAAAAGAGATTCTTCCCTAGATTCCCTGGAAGGGATTACCATGCCATCTGAATGAACACAAAACGGGAAAGGAACAAAAACCCCGAATACCCAAAACAAAGCCAACGCTTGGCTTTTGGGGTGTCTTGGTGTTATCTCTGAATCCAGGCACTGGGGTTCTTCTGCTGCAGCTGCCGCCTGCCCTCCCCCAGTGCTGCCTAGCTCTCCCTGTCTCAGTCCGACTGCAGCTTTCCAAAGACTTCCTTCCTTCCTTCCTTCCTTCCTTCCTTCCTCCCTCCCTCCCTCCCTCCCTC
>NW_006208529.1:404516-407719 GCF_000334495.1 Tupaia belangeri chinensis
TTTCTTTCTTTCTTTCTTTCTTTCTTTCTTTCTTTCTTTCTATATAATTATTTTACTGAGTTTTATTTATTATTATCGTTTAAAAAATCTGACCAGAGGAAGAACCACAGATAACGTTACGACAGTGAGCAACCTAACCTAAGAGGGAGAGGGACCTTCGAGATGCCAAAGCTTTCTGCCATGCAGTTGGCACCTTCTTCATTCCTACCTCCCCATGTGTCCCTGAGTGGGGAGCCTCTTTTTAGGTTTTTGCCATAGGGCATGTGCGCTTGCTGAAGAGAGACAGAGACAGAAAGAGACAGAGAAAGAGGGCAGATGAGAGACCCCAGGAGGGATGGCCACGCTGCATTCCTTTTTCCTCCATTCTCCTCTAGGGATTTTGACCATACACACATAGGTGCCCAGCATGATTTTCAAGCCACTGGGTCCGGGACTCCCATTGTGGAGTTGGCCATGTGGGAGTCCAGCGCCTTAACCACCATGCCACCTGCTGCATGCCAGGACCTGTTCTTGGTGCTGGGCGGCAGACTGAGCCCCTTCACTAACAGCCTGCAGTCTGGTGTTGGCCCCTTCGCTGGCAGTCCTCGGCCTGATGGCACATGCCGGCCTCCGCTGGCGGACCCCTCCTCACTCGTTTCTCACGGCTCCACCGCCAAAGTAAGTCCCATCTCCAAAGGCAGCTGTGTTCTTAGTCACAGCCTCCCTCCTCCTCTTGGGGCACAGAACACCAGGGCCCGTGGGCGTGTGGTGGAGGGGTTCCCGAGGGCCCGTCTCCCCTCACTGCCCTTGTCTCACCTCGTCCCAGGGCAGACTCACTCCCGGGCTGATCTCACATCTGCCTTCTTCGTAGGCCCCAGATTCCCATTTTCTCTCTCTGTGTAACTCCACCTGGATGGACTTGTTGGCACCTCCATGTCACATCTCCCTGCGTAACTCCACCTGTTCATCTCCCTGCGTAACTCCACCTGTATGGACTCGTTGGCACCTCCGATGTCACATCTCCCTGTGTAACTCCGCCTGGATGGGCTCGTTGGCACCTCCATGTCACATCTCTCAGTTTGAGCTCGTTTTCCTTCCTCCTCCATCAATCAGCTCCTTTTCGAAATGTCACTGTTTCAGTTAATGTGTCTTTTCCGCAGATGTGGTTGTGTAGTTGGCGTCTGTCTGTACGTGTTTGCTGTTGGCTGGGGTAGCCACGTGCTTTTTAAAAAATTCACAATGAGCATATGAGAATGTGTGTGTGTGTGTGTGTGTGTGTGTGTGTGTGAGAGAGAGAGAGAGAGAGAGAGAGAGAGAGAGAGGCTCTTTGTGGGTCTTGTCATGCCGTGCTCCCCTACCTCTGGTCTCCCAGCCCATTGGATCTTGGGGACTCGCATGCATGTGCCTGGCGTGTTTCAGGCTGACCCGGCTGTGGGTTTGAACCACAGTCACCATGTGGGATTCAGCTTCTCTGAGCAGCCCGATCCCGCTGCACAGTGGAGCCAGCCTGGGACGCTGTGCTCTGCGTTGTTGGGGTGGCCGCAGTGACGAGCAGCCACCTGGTGAAAGCAGGCCTGGAGGTCCCACCGGCTGTGGGAGGCTGCCTGCCTGCTCCCCTGTGCACTTTCCTCGTCTAATCGTGGGAATGCTGTGAGGGGGCACCTGGCAGTGACCCTGGGTGTGCAAGACACCACAGCTGGGCAGGCCTGCTCCTCCTGTGCTCCTGGGTTGGAAAGGATGAAACTAGGTCCTCTTTCTGACTCATGGTGTCTACTGGGGTTATCTCCTTTCCCTGAATCCCCTGCCTTGTAGTAAAGTCTTTCTAGATGCTTCGTTTCAGCCTTGTCTCAGTTGTGCTTGGGGGGAACAGGAAGACCCTAAGATTCCCCTGGGGTCTGAGTGGTATGGCTTATTGGCCAGTTTCTGCAGGTATCCAGTGCACATGGGCCCTGTCCTGAGGTCTGAGTGGCGATGGTGGCAGGTCACCCAGGGCTGAGGTATGGGGTCCTTAGGAAGAGTGTGGGCGCTCCTTATCCCACGTCTCCTTAGCGCCCGCTCTGGGAGTAAGAATGAGCCTTTGTTAAGGAAGGAGGTGTTTCCTCATCCCTCGGCGCCATCTCGATCTTTCCCCCACATTTGACCATGTAGTTGCCAGGGTCCTCAGTGCTTCTTTTTCTTTTCTTTTCAATTGCCAGAGGGTGCATGTCCTCACCGCAGGGACAGAGAGAGAGAGGGCGAGGCCGTCTTTCAGAGGAGCATGGTTGTGCATAGTCCCTTCTGCATCTCCCCGTCCTGCCAGGATTTTGGACACGTGTGCACCTGCCAGAAGTCCCAAGCAATGCCGTGGGACTTGAACCTTGATTGGTCGTGTGGGATCTGGGTCTGTTAATGACTTTACTGTCAGGGTGGCCCCATACCTCTTTTTTTTAAAAAAAATATTTAACTTTATTTATTTATTTATTTAAATTTGAACAGAGACAGAGTGAGAAAGAGAAAGGGAAAGCGAGAAAGCAAGGCACCAGGTCCAGGACTCGAACCACAGTTGGCCATGTGGGAGTCCAATGCCCTTACCCACCACGCCACCTTCTGGCCCCACCCGTCTTTTTATACCCACAGTCATCACCATGATCAGTTCCGTTTCTTTCCTGCAGTTGACTGCCCTTCCAAGTGGGAAGCTCATGGGCCTATCTCAAAGGTCACGTCCTCCCACTTGGCATTTTCTTGTTCTGTCCAGCTCTTTTTTTAATATTTAATTTTACTCGTTATTATTTAAATTAGTTAGATGATACATGCACTCGAGAGAGAGAGAGAAAGAGAAAGTGAGAAAGAAAGCTGCCAGGTCCGGGAATCGAATCGCAGTCAGCCATATAGGAGTTCAACACCCTAAGCACCACACTACCTGCAGGCCCCTGTCCAGCTCTTTTTTTTTTTTTTTTTTTTTGCTTTTTTATTACTTTATTTATTTTCCATTCATTCACTGAATGTCACCACAAATGTGATGATGTACAAGACGCAGTTTCCCATCCAGAATACACTGTGTAGTGGCTTAGTCATGCATGTTATTATCAACAAATAATTTTCCATTTCTTGTTTCTTATATTTATATATATCCCCTCCCTCAATTTTTCACCCTCTGCCATTTCCCACCCTCTTCTCACACTATCCCTGGTATCTGCAGTTGCTTTCCACAACCACTCCCCCAATTTATTGGTTAACAAAATAGA
>NW_006208529.1:407849-413885 GCF_000334495.1 Tupaia belangeri chinensis
GAGAAAGCAAGCCACCGGGTCCAGGACTTGGTCTGTGGTTGGCCATGTGGGAGTACCCAGCACCTTAACCACCACGCCACATGCTGGTCCCCATCTAACTACTTTCAATAGCAAGTTGAACTGATATATCAATATCTGTGAACACATGTCTGACTTTAAGCATGAAACTGGGAGTAGAATGCACATACTATAAAATAGCACTAGCTGAGGCTATATAGCTTACTGTGGTCAGTAAATTGGTATTTAAAAATTTTTTTTTTTAATTTCAAAAAAGGCAGTTTTAGCTTTAATAAATCAAAATCAAAAAAAAAAAAAATTAAGACTTAAAGCCAGGAAACAGATTTAGGATTCTGTTCAAATAGTAGGTATATTAAGAACCAGTAGTTAGCGTAATGGCTAAGTTGCTGGACTCCCACGTAGTCGACTGTGGTTCACGTCCCAGACCCAGTGGCTTAAAACTCACGCTGGGCGCGTGTGCGTGCGTGTCCAAGATCCCAAGAGGAGATTGGAGGAGAAGGGATTGCGGCGTGATTATCCCCTCTGGGGGGTGATTTCTCGCTTTCTGTCTCTCTGTCTCTCTCTGTCTGGCGAGCGCACGCACCCTATAGCGAAAAACCTCTCAAAAAAATAAAAAAGATAAAAAAAGATAGTAGGTATATTAATCTGTCGAAAATTCAAGAGAAGACAAAAATCCTTGTCTCTGGAATATAAAGGATAGAAAAAGATCAGCATTGTTTTAGTCAAAAGCCATAAAATTCTATTTCACCAGCTCAGTCTCATGTACTTAATCTAACTTCTGTTGTGGTCTGAGCTTTCCATTTAAATTCTGGAAGATGAGTTCAATTCTGGACTTGTCCCTCCCAGTCAGCTGGCTCTCTTCTTAGACATTTTTAAACTCTTATTTCTGTGTGTCTGACTTTAGTTGTCCTGATGTAGCACTCCCTTCAGAACTTCTTGGAGATCTGGTCTGGTGTTGGTAAGTTCTTTCAGGTTTTTCTCTCAGGTTTTGTTTATTTTCCCGCATGAAAGATAATCTTGCCAGATACAGTATTCTTGGCTGAAATTGCTTCTCTCTTAACACTTTGAATATATTTTCCCATTCTTTCCTCGCTCGCATTGTTTCCGATGAGAGGTCTGCTATTAGCCTGATGGGGTATCCTTTGTAAGTAACTTGCCGATTCTCTCTTGCCAATCTTAGTATCTTGTCTTTGTGTGTGGTTTTGGTCAACCTGGCTATAATGTGTCTTGGAGAAGATCTTCTTGGGTTGATTCTATTTGGGGTCCTTTGTATTTCTTAGGACTGGATCTTTGAGTGCCTCTCTGGGTTTAGAAAGTTTTGTTCTAGTATTTCATGGAATAGATGATCAATGCCCTTATTAGTCTCTTCACCTTTCGGGATACTGATTACCTGGATGGTTGGATGTTTAATGGTACCTAGTATTTTTCATATACTCTCATTTTTGTGGACCATTTTCTCAGTTTTCTTCGTGGATTTTTCTAGGCCAGTGATTCTGACTTCTACATCCAAGATTCGATCTTTTGTATGATCTAGTTTGCTTTTAATACTTTCAAGGGAGGCAGGGGTGTAAGGTTAAGGGTCCTGGAGGTGGGAACGATTTCTTCACCCAGTAGCCCAGAAGTTCTCTGTTACGCTTTGATCGCCACCCTGCTGTGGATGCGTCTTACATAGCTGTACGTTGTTTTTCCGTGGTGTGTGTGTATGTGTGTGTGTGTGTGTGTGTGTGTATGCATGTGTGCATGCGTGTGTGCGCATGCGTGTGCGCGCACGTACAGATGTGTGATACATTCCCTCACCTCTAGAGAATCACTTAGGTGGACTCAGAACGTTGTACTCAATAAGTGGGCCCAACTCTGACAGTAATAACAACAAATAATAAAATAATTCACTGTAATTTATGTCAGTCAGTAAATTTAAAAAGAACTCATTTTTTATTTCTGCCATGAGAGAGTCAGAAAGAAAGTGAGAGGCACCTCTTCTTCATGCTATGACCTGCCCTGTCCCAGCTGCCTGGTCCCAGGCAGGAGCACCCGCACCCAAGTGCCAGCAGAAGTGACCCTAGGACCCTCCCCATGTGGGTCCGGTTGTATTATTGCTATGCCACCTCTTGGCCCCGATACCGATAAACAATTAATAATGGTAAATAATAATTTTACTAACAGTTAAACTTCAGACTTCTATTGGGTTGTCAGAAAAGTCATGACTTCCTCTTTTTTTTTCTTTTTCTTTTTTGGAGAGGTTTTTGCTATAGGACACATGCACTCGCCAGAAAGACAGAGAGACAGAAAGCGAGAAATCACCCCCCAGGGAGGATGGCCACACCACAATCCCTTCTCCTCCATTTTCCTCTTGGGATCTTGGGCACGCACGCACACGGATCCAACGTGAGTTTAAGCCACTGGGTCTGGGACTTGAACCGTGGTCGACTATGTGGGAGTCCAGTGACATAGCCATTATGCCAACTGCAAGTTCCCCTTTTATTTTTATCCTCTATGTTTTTCTATGCAAAAATGTGTCAAGGCTTTTCCAACAACTGAATTATTATGGGTCTTTTTTAAAAGGACTTATTTTATTTAACTTTATTTACTTATTTAATTATTTTAATTTGACCAGAGAGGGGCAGAGTGAGAGTAAGAGAGAGAGAGAGAGAAGCTGCCAGGTCCAGGACTTGAACTGTAGTCGGCCACCCGGCCCCAGAATACTGAAAGGATTACTTGAAAGTGGGTAGCTGTGGAAGGAATTTCTACTTTCATTCCTCATCAGGGAAATTATGCTAGACCACTTTTACAAATGCAGATTATTTGAGTCTTATTGAATGGAAACCTTCACTGAAAAGGAATGTGTGCTTTCTGCTGAGGGCAGATTGGGTGAGCATCATTACAAATACGAATTAATTCTAAACCTGTTTAGTACACAGAGCTAGTGTGGGTTGGAATAGGCACGGTGAGGCTGAAATAGGGAGGCCAGGCAGGCAGGTCCTGGGACTCCTGTGATTAGACCTACTCGGCTCCGAGGCTGGGCTTGGGCAGTGGTGGCGATGTCACGGGAAGGATGGTCTCGGAGGTGCTTGAAGGACAAGTGGCAGAACCTGAGTGCAGGTGGCTGTCATTTCAGCCTGGGGTAGCGGGAGGAAGAGGAAGGGCATGGGGAGAGATGTTGACTTGGGTTTTTTTGGGGAGGTTTTCGCTATAGGGCGCGTGTGCTCGCCAGACAGACAGAGAGAGACAGAGAGACAGAAAGTGAGAAATCACCCCCCAGGGGGGATGGCCACGCCACAATCCCTTCTCCTGCTTTCTCCTCTCGGGATCTTGGGCACGCATGCACACGCGCCCGGCGTGAGTTTTAAGCCACCAGGTCCGGGACACGAACCGCGGTCGACTACGTGGGAGTCCAGCGACATAGCCATTACGCTAACTGCTGGTCCCAACTTGGTTGAGTTTTGATAGATTGTGAATTAGTAGCCAGGAGTCCAGGACAGATGCCTCAGACTATGTGGAGACTTGGTACTGTGGTGCAGGAGGGAGACTAAGGCCGGAGACAGAAACCCGGGAGTCCCTCATGGGGAGGCGGTCGTTAGAGCATGAGAGTGAGCTGGGGGTGATGGTGGCAGATGATGAGGATGCCGTGGGAGAGGGGTCCTGTGCCCGCCTGGCGTGAGGGCCGGTCTCCGTGAGGCTGCTGTTTGCATGTGCTGTTGAGCCCGTGCACTGCCTCCTGGAGTGAGGGTCGGTGTCTCCCCTTCTCTGAGCCCCTTGGGGCCTCCTCTGAGGTGCGCAGCATCTGCCCAGGCTCCCAGGCATTAGGCACACGCTACCCGGTCCTGCCAGCTTCTCTCCCTCCTCCCTGTTCCCTGTGGACCTCCTGGGCAGTCCACCGTGGGTGCTTAGGGCACTGCACTTCAGCCATTTTTTTTTTTTAATAGTCACGTGCTTGCTAGAGATGGAGGTGGGGGGAGAAAGGGAGGGAGAGAGAGAGAGAGAGAGAGAGATGGAGGGGGGAGGGAGGGAGAAAAGGAGAGAGAGAGAGAGAGAGAGAGAGAGAGAGAGAGAGAAAGAGGAAGTATCTCCAGTGGGATGTGGCCACGCTGCAATCTTTTTCCTCCAGTTCCCTTCCCTCCTCCCCCCTTCCCTCTGCCACCGTATGACACATACCCACTCACAGCCCTGGTGTCAGTGCCAGGATCTGAACCATGGTCAACCCTGCGGGATCTGCTCCCTTAGTGTTACAGCTAGGCTTGGGGCTGGCCCAGTTTGGCCATCTTGGTCTCTGTTCTAACGCTCAGCACCCAGGCAGTCTGGCCTTCGGCTTCTGCAGCGGACTCAGCTTGGACTCAGCTTGGACGTGCGGCACCATTACTCCCACTCCAGAGTCGTGTCCCAGAGCCGTCTGTGATCCGGAGTCGGGCAGAGCTGCTCCTCCCCAACGCAGCGCAGTCCCTGATCCCAGCCCTCACGTTTCGACTCCAGCAGACGGCATCATGGTTACATTAATGATTATGTCGCTGGACTCCCACATAGTCGACCGCGGTTCGAGTCCCAGACCCGGTGACTTAAAACTCATGGCCAGGCGCATGTGCGTGCATGTCCAAAATCCCGAGAGGAGAATGGAGGAGAAGGGATTGCAGCGTGATCATCCCCCCGAGGGATGATTTCTCGCTTTGTCTCTCTGTCCCTCTTTGTTTCTCTGGCGAGCACACGTGCCCTATAGCGAAAACCTCTCCAAAAAAACCCCCCCAAAAAAACAAAAAAGAAAGACAGAGAGACAGAAAGCGAGATATCACCCCGCAGGGGGGATGGCCACACCGCAATCCCTTCTCCTCCATTCTCCTCTTGGGATCTTGGGCACGCACGCACACGCACCCGTCGTGAGTTTAAGCCACTGGGTCTGGGACTCGAACAGTGGTCAACTACATGGGAGTCCAGCAACATAGCCATTAGGCTAACTGCTGGTCCTGGGATTGCTATTTTTATTCTTATTATAAATGGGCTTAAATACTACTTGATTTTTAGCAGTTGCCTGGTTAGAAACTTCTCTTACTGTGTTCCCTTTTGATTTCTACGTTTGGCACCGCAGAGGAAGTCACTGTTTATGTAGAGGTTGACTCGACTTATTATACCAGAACCAAGCTGGGAGGTGAAGAGCAGTCTCGGCTGATGCATCGTTTACTCTCCTTTGAAGTCGAGCTTATTTTAAGTAAGAACGGTTAAAAGCAATACAAAGGCTGTTCTGGTACTCTGTGCACAAACAACACAAAACGTCAGTGTTGGCAGACACATTTCCTCGTTTCCTCTTACAAAGGTTTTCATTCGGGATTCCTCTCGTGTGCACTCTGGCGGTTGGGCTCATGTCTGTTTCACTTCCATGGCCTCGGTCAGTGTCCGCCGTAGGGAGAGAGGGGACAAGGAGGGCGGTGTAGACGGATGCGGGGCGCTGCTCCGGGTAACTTGCTTCCATGAAACATACAGATTCTGCCTACACTGCAGCATAACTAATACCGCAGAACGAATTAATACGTTTACTTTGCGTTTTGATTCTCAGTGCACTTCCTTTTTTTTTTTTTTAGAAAGGTTTTTGCTATAGGGTGCGTGCGCTCGCCAGAAAGACAGAGAGAGACAGAGAGACAGAAAGTGAGAAGTCACCCTCCAGGGAGGAGGGCCACGCCGCAATCCCTTCTGGGGCCTCACCAGAACCTGAGCATGCAGGCACCATGACCTTGGACTTCCAGCCTCCAGAACTGTAGGAGGGAAACTGTTGTGTAAGCCCCACAGCCTGCGTGTGGTCCTCCGTTATGGCAACTGAGCTGAGACGCTCTGGCTCCTCCCCTTGTGTGGAATGTGCTGCCTTTGTCTTCTCTTCATGAATTCCCCCTTCTCTAGCCAACTCTCACCTGTTTCTTAAAAATATTACATCCTGGATCCAGCAGGTGGCTTGGTGGTTAAGGGTGTTGGACTTGATTTTTCATTCCCCTCCACCCCCCATCACTCTCTGGTTAAATTAAAATAAATAAATAAATAAAT
>NW_006208529.1:413939-435873 GCF_000334495.1 Tupaia belangeri chinensis
TAGCTTGAAGAATCACTTCAGGTGCGTGTGTGTGCATGCCCCAAATCCCAGGATAATGGGGAAGAAGAGATTGTGGTATGGCCATCCCCCGGAGGGATGGTTTCTCACTTTCCCTCTCACTGTCTCTGTCTCTCTCGGGGGAGTGCACATGCCCTATGGTGAAAACATCAACAAAATCAAGTCACATCCTTAGGAAGCTTTCTGTTGACTATCGAGGTCCTCCTCCTGACCCCTGCTGGTTCAGTCCCCGTGTCGTAAGCATGCGAACACACACGTGTTGTGTATGCCCCTGTTGGCAGTCCTCACGCGGTCAGCTGTCTGGTAGCTGCTTCCCTGCTGATTATAGGCCGCACAGGGTGAGAGCAGAGCCCTTATCTGTCTCGCTTGCTGCCTCGTGCATCTTGAAGTGCCCAGCTCATGCCAGCATGCAACTGTTCAATGATAAAATGAAATGACTCAGGACCAGCAGTTGGTGTAATGGCTATGTCACTGGACTCCCACGTAGTCGACCATAGTTCACGTCCCGGACCCGGTGGCTTGAAACTCACGCCGGGCGCGTGTGCGTGTGTACCCAAGATCCTGAGAGGAGAATGGAGGAGAAGGGATTGCAGCGTGGCCATCCTCCCTGGGGGGTGATTTCTCGCTTTCTGTCTCTATGTCTCTCTCTGTCTGTCTGGCGAGCTCATGTGCCCTACAGCAAAACCCTCTCCCCCCCCACCCCCCCAAAAAAGAAATGACTCTGACAGCATCCCTGCAGGCGGCGGTGAGGTCTGACTGTAGCTGCTCCTCTTCCTGCAGCCTTCTGAAAGCGTGCTGTGAAGAAATGACTACCATAAGCCTTATAAAGCAGCAAGACAGTTAATATCCTTTTTATGTTGTCATTTGTACCACACAAATCTTTTCATTTCATGGAAAAAAACATGGTAACTCTGTCGGTTCCTCTTTTGACGGTCAGAATGGGGAGAGATGCATTTTGCGTGTTGGCAGAAATGTGACGAGAGGAGTTCTGTTTCTTAAAATGTCTCATGTTAACAATCTGTTGTTTGGTTCTTTTTTTTTTTGAGAGGTTTTTATTACAGGGTGTGTGTGCTCACCAGAGAGACAGAGAGACAGAAAGTGAGACATCACCCCCACACACACACCCGGTGTGAGTTTAAGCCACCGGGTCCGGGACTTGAACCATGGTCGACTACATGGGAGTTCAGCGGCAGCACGCTAACTGCTGGTCCCCTGTTGTTTGGTTCTTTAACCTGTCTTTAAAAGGCAATGTATTGCTTTCTCCTGTTATTGAGAGAAATTGGGTAGCTGACTTGAAACGATAGAAATATTTTAACCAAATCTGTCTATTCTGTAACTTGAAAATAAATCATTCAAAAGTTTGAAAAAAGAGAACAGGGGTATTTTCTCTCATTTCTGGAGGAGTGCCAGTCTTAGGAAGCACTTTTCAGACCCTTTTAAGCAGAATATCCATCGACTTATTAATAGCCACGTGCTCGGTGAGAGACAGCGAACGGAGCGCACAGGCAGACGCGAGTCTTTCTGGCTCTGCATTTTATAGCAGTGTGCCTTCGGCCTGGTCCTACTCATCTAGAAAGTGGAATAGTAATACTGTGTATTTGGAAAGGTTGTTTTGAGACTCAAAGTTAATATGTTTAAACCACTAGCACATGTAAGCACTTCAAAAGTTGCAGCTATTGGGCCAGCCGGTGGTGTGGAGGTTTAAGGTGCTGATTCCGACATGGCCAGCTGTGAGGTTTGAATCCCGGACCTGGCGACATGAGAATCAATGCTGGGTGTGTGTGTGTGCGTGCCCAAGATCCCGAGAGGAGAATGGGAAAGAAGGGATTGGGGTGTGGTTGGTCCCCTGGGGGGTGGTTTCTTACTTTCCTTCTCTCTGTCTCTGGTGAGTGCAAACACCCTATAGCAAAAGCTGAAAGAAAGAAAGAAAAAGGGAGTTGCCGCTGTGTCTTTTAAGTGGAGACCCAGAAACCCAAGCAGACAGTGTTCTCAGGATGGGCTCTTACTGGACTGGGTGAGATTTCTGCACGAAGCAGGGTGAGAAATAGTTACTACAGAAAGGGAAATGGGATGCGCCTCCTCTGTCTGCCGGACTCGTTTCCTATTTACATTCCTTCTTAGGATTGACTCGTCCCAAATAATGGGATTGGGCATGGTCATAAATGAGACCTCCCAGTCCTAAGAAAAACTAACTTAAGATATGACTGCATTAAACGCAAAAGTGGTGGCTAATTTATTCCTTTAAGAGTCCAGCACGTTAACCTTCACCACTAAGTGACTCGACTCTGGGTGCAACATTGCTCTCCGGATTAATTTATATCCCTGCTGGGAAGAAATCTATAGGCTTTTTGATACATTCATTGACTGATAAAATTTTTTTTTAATAGGGTGTGTGTGCTTGCCAGAAAGACAGACAGAGACAGAGAGACAGAAAGCGAGAAATCACCCCCCAGGGGGGATGGCCATGCTGCAATCCCTTCTCCTCCATTCTCCTCTCGGGATCTTGGGCACGCATGCACACACGCCCGGCGTGAGTTTAAGCCACCGGGTCCGGGACTTGAACCGCGATCGACTACATGGGAGTCCAGTGACATAGCCATTATGCCAACTGCTAGTCCCTCGACTGATAAATTTTAAGACTCACAGCTACTCTGAAATATCAAGCCTTCAGTTTAAAGTGCAGTCTTTCTCTTTTTGATTTTGGTATGTTTCTGAGCTTGATATGTTAAATTAAATATATGAGTTTATAGATTACGTACATTTGTTTCTGTGATAATTTTAAGGAATACAAAAACTGCTTATTTAATTCCCTTGTTGAAGAATAAGTAACATGACAATTATGATGAGGTAATGGTGACTAGAAGGTTCTGACACGGGGTCGGCAGGTGACTTGGTGGTGAAGGTGCTGACCCACATGGTTGACAGTTTGAGTCCCAGACCTGGTGGCTTATTTTCTCTTTCTCTATGTGTCTCTGGTCAAATCGAAGAATAATGATAAAACATAAAATAAAATAAATAATTCTTTAAAAACGGTATGGCGCATTCATTTTATTATGATTGGAATATCAGAACTAATTAATCTATAACTTACTGCTTTTGCTTCATTGTTCTACTGATGTATATAACTTAGGGAAAGCTGAAAAGATACTATATTAGTATAAAAATCAATTTGTTCCTTAATGAATGTTTTCCTAACAAAAGAAAACATACTTATCATAATAGCTCATAATAAACATTCATTGAAGGACAAGCAGATGGCATAATGCTATGTCTCTGGACTCCCATGTAGTCGACCGAGGGTCAAGTCCTGGACTCGGTGGCTTAAACTCACTCCGGGCGCGTGTGTGTACGTGCCCAAAATCCCGAGAGGAGAATGGAGGAGAAGGGATTGCGGCATGGCCATCCCCCCTCGGGGGTGATTTCTCGCTTTCTATCTCTCTGTCTCTCTCTGTCTTTCTGGCAAACACACATGCCCGTTAGCAAAAAACTATCAAAAAAAAAAAAAGCATTGAATACATGCCAGGCGTTCTTCTAAGAGATTCAGACTAATTAAGGGTTTTTCATTCTCATAACCCTGTGTGAAGCGACTCCTATTATCTCTGTTTTGTGAATGAGAAAATGAGGAGTACAGAGGTCAGCTCTCCTGCAGAGTTCTGCAGCTACTAAGCGGCAGAGTGGCTACAGCCAGGTCCCACGGGGGTTACTGGGCAGCCCCTTGGGAGCTGAGCCAGAAGGGATCTGGGAAGCCCGGGAAGCGGGCTGGCCGAGGAGGAGCAGGGTGCAGACCCCTGGCGGACCTCCGCCTGTGTCCTCCGGAGCTCTCCAGTGGAGGCGTCTTTGGATCTGCCGTCCACTGTGGATGAGCCCGTCCTGGGCCGGCCCTCTGGCTGAGGGTGATTCCTGGGAGCCACTCCATGGCCCCTAAGACAAGTGTCTGGGGGTGCTGGAGACCCCAGCCAAGGCCTCTGCCATCCCTGCTGCCCACCTGTGCCTGCGTCCTTAGTAGGAAATAGAGACTTTGCAGTTGTACGAGAGGACTTCAAAAATCCACGGGAAAGTGCAATTCAAGTATGAGTTTATGTGGGTGCAGGGAAAAACAAAGCCACGCAGGTTTTTTCCTAGTATGCATTTTTCATGAAGTGTCTGAGATCCCTTGAGATGAGGTTGTGGCTCTGGACCTGCGACATACTGGATTTAGGGTGGACCCAGTTCCACTGATCCGTGTCATAGGAGACAGGAAAGGGAGGTTTGGGACAACAGGGCGGCCACGCGGAGATGCAGGCTGGTCTGGAGTCGGGCTTCCCTGGACCAGAGGATGCTCGGAGTCACCCAAGACAGAGCAGAAAGGAGGCCTATCCCTCAGAGCCGACGGAGGGAGCATGGCCCTGCGAGAAGCCATGGCAGGTTTCTGGCCTCGGAGTCATGAGGCATGGCGGTGGTGCACAGAGGTGGTGCCACGCCGGGCTCTGGGAGTGGGTGCTGTGGGAGGGTCCAGCTTCCCAGTGACCTGGGGCTGGTGGAGGCTGGGTTGGGTCATGGGGTCCGCTCCCTGCCATGGGTGCTGGCCGTCTCTCTCTTACATGTTACATGAGTCAACTTCAAAAAGGAAGAGATACAATTAAAAGAAAGAAAAAGAACCGTGAAATCCCCATTGTCTGAAGTCCACGATGTGCGGTGCTTTACCCTGGCAGCCCCAGGAAGCGAACCTGGCACCTCCTGGTTGCAGGAACGCAGTACCCCTCGGGCCCACTGAGAACTGCGCCTCCAGGGTCCTGGTTCTTTCCTCTGCCTGGGGAAACTTCAGGAAGACAGGCAGGAAGAACCGAGCCTTGCGGCTTCCCCGCTCCCCGTCTAGGGCCCCCTGTGGTTGGATGGGTTAACTCAGGTCTTCATCCCTGAGGGCGGCGAGTCCTCATTGCCACGCCCTTCTCGGCTGTACCTGCTGCATTTGCCCACTGACCATTAAACCCGGCCCCAGACAAGGCTGAAAAAATGTCTCTGTGTGTCCCCTGGGTGTCGCATGACTCCCTGCTGTCCACCCTGCACGCTGTCAGCTCACCTCCTCACGATGACCAGGGGCAGTGGCCCAAGGGCATGCTGCTGGTCACCTGGCTCCAGAAGACTGAGACCAGACGCAGCCTCAGTGTGTGCTCCTGCTGTGTCCCCAGGGGAAGTGCCCCCTGCCTTGGGGACGCACTGAGCCCAGAGGTGTGGCGGGGGCCAGTGTTTTGGATTTGAGCTGGGGGTAGGTAGAACCAGCCACTCTGAAGGAAGCTGTAGACGGAGGCTCTCCGTGCTGTGACAGGGGAGGGCACGCTGGGCTGCTTTCCACGTCTCGTGGTCCACCCGGGTTCCAGAGCTCAGTGAAAGCAGAGCTGGAACCTGAAGCCCCTTTCTGGTCAGCTGCCAAGTCGCTCCCCACTACCCCAAGTGGAGTAACTTCACTTTATTATTATGACTTGTTAATTTGCCAGAGGGCGCGTGTGTTCACCAGAGAGACACAGAGAGATGGGGGAGAGGGAGAAGGCACCTCCCAATGGGTGGGTCGCACCACGGTCCCTTCTCCATGTCCCATCCTGTCAGTTGGGCTGCGCACACATTTCACTCAGCATGTGTTTCTTTTCTTTCTCTTTTTGGATTTTTAGAGAGATTTCTGCTATAGGGTGCATGCTCTCGCCAGAGGGCCAGAGGGAGACAGAGAGACAGAAAGCAAGAAATCACCCCCAGGGGGAATGGCCATGCGGCGATCCTGTCTCCTCCATTCTCCTCTCGGGATCTTAGACATGAACACATGCCTGGCTTGAGTTTCAAGCCTCTGGGTCTGGGGCTTGAACTGCAGTCGGCCATGTGGGAGTCCATCTGCTGGTTTCGTGGTTTTCAATTCACCAGGGCTGGGATTCGAGCTGTGGTCAACCATGTCACATCTTGCTCCTTTAACCACTAGGCTATGGGGCCGCTCTTCACTTATTGATTAAAATGAGTTAGCAGGTGGGACCAGCAGTTAGCGTAATGGCTATGACGCTGGACTCCCACGTAGTTGACTGCGGTTCGTGTCCCAGACCCGGTGGCTTAAAACTCGTGCCGGGTGCGTGTGCGTGCGTGCCCAAGATCCCGAGAGGAGAATGGAGGAGAAGGGATTGCGGTGTGGCCATCTCCCCTGGGGGGTGATTTCTCGCTTTCTGTCTCTCTGTCTCTCTCTGTCTGTCTGGCGAGAGCACGCGCCCTATAGCAAAAACCTCTTCAAAAAAACAAACAAACAAAAAATGAGTTAGCAGGTACTTAGAATATGTGTTTCTGAGCCAGCAATGGTGGTGTGTGCTTCTCGGGCCACACAGGAGGGTCCTGGGTTGGCATCCCGAGCTCTGCCTGTGCGTGTGGGTGTGCGTGTGCCTTCGATCCTGGTGCGCTGAGGCTGGCAGTAGGACAGCCAGGAAAGTATAAGATGAACCGTTTCTGGGGTCAGCTGGTGGCGTGTTGAAGGCACTGGATTCCCACATGGCTGACCATAGTTTGAGTCCCAGCAGCTCGAAAATCACATTGGGCACATGTGTGTGTGTGTGCCCAAAATCCCGAGAGGAGAATGGAGGAGAAGGGGTTGTAGTGTGGCCATCCCCCCTGCATGTGCGGGGTGGGGGAGAGACAGGTACAACATCTGGGGCCTCACGCCACGATCCGCCTCTGGCCTCCGCTGGCCTGGGTTCCAGGCCTGGTCTCACTCGCCTGGCACATGCAGGGAGACATGGACACCACCGTGGGACCTTCCCGGTGGCTTTAGTGTGTTCCTGTTGTGCCATCCTGGCTGGCCTCGGTTGTCTTCAAGAATAGGAGAGTTCGTTTCTAGGATGCTTTGGCGATTATGAGATTTAGAGGAGCCCTTGGGACCAAGATTACTTTCCTACTGACTCGCAATCACAGATATTAGACTTGGAAGACGTCTCGGCTCAGAGAATGGTAATCATTGTCAAGGGGAGAGAGGAGAGAAGAAGAAAGGGCCTTGCAAGACCGTGGAGTATTTACACGTGCGTGACACGGCCGGCGGCCAGCCAGAGAGCCGCTTTGCGGTTGCACGTCCCGAAGCTGTGCTGGCACGTTACTGAATAACGCCTCGCCATCCAGACCGCCGTCTGCCCAGAGCCGCACTTGAAATAGCACGTTGCTTTTGCTGGAGACTCACGGGGGGGAGGCGAACCGTAGCCCTGGTGGGATCCTGATGCTATCGCTGCTAAATTAAGAACATGGTTACATTTTTTCAGTCTAAAACTCCAGCAGTGGAGCGTTTCTTTCCTCTCTTTATCATTTTTTTAAAGCTTGTTTATTTCTTCCGTGAGTAAGAGAGAAAGAGAGGGAAGAGAAAAGAGAGGGAGACAGAGAGACGGCAGTCCTAACAGGGTCCTGATGTTGGCCGTCCACTCCAGCCTTCGCCGACCCGGATCGTGGGCACGTGTGTGCCTGGTGACTCAGGGAGGTCTCTGTGTGTGACCAGGAACGTGCCCATGTGGGTTGGCATCGCAGAGTGTGGTGTTTTGCCCTGCGCCACCATCCACCCCTGGACTCTGCTCTGCGTCTGTTTGCATTTTTCTTTCCTTTCTTTTCTTTTCCTTTCTTTCTCTTTTCTTTTCCTTTCCTTTCCTTCTTTCCTTTCTTTTCTCTTCTTTTCTTTTTTCTTTTCTTTTATTTTCCTTTTTTCTCTTCTCTTTTCTTTCCTTTCCCTTCCCTTTCCTTCCCTTCCCTTCCCTCCCTTTCCTTCCTTCCTTCCTCCCCCTCCACTCCCCTCCCCTCCCCTCTCCTTTCCTTTCCTTTTCCTGTTTGTTTTTGTTTCTTTCCTTTTCTCTTCTCTTCTCTCTTTTCTTTTTTTTCCCTTTTATGAAGATTTGGCATGGGTTTGCATTAATACAAATCCTGACCCAGAGGAAAGTTGACTCTCAGGCTGAAGGTTCTCTGAAATTGAGAGGGTGGGAAAGACACAGCCAGTGCCATGTCCTTGGTCCTGGCTGTGGCTTCTGTCTGGGGATGGCAGACGTGTCTGCTCTGAGACAGCCCTTGACAAAGTCAGCGGGGATTAAACCTGACCCTGGATTTATTAACTGAAAAGTGAAAATGATCTGGGGCCAAGGACAGCCAGTGAGGTACTAAGGTAACTGGTTTTAAGTCAATTAGAAACATCCCTTTTTCTGCAGCTAACCTTGGACGTGAAGGGGAGTACAGCGTAGTCCAAGGGAGGCAGGAAGCCCTTCCCACCGGCTACCCTCGCCGTGTCATGTGAAAAGAACGTTATCGGGAACACATGTTTGCACCCGTAATTTATTTCAGATCTGTGCTGGAATCAATAACGCACATGAACTGTCACAGATGCGAATACCAGGGAGCAATCTCTGTGCGAGCCACTTACCGCACTGTGTAGACGGTGGAATCATGCTCACACAGAACCGGGCTGTCAGAGACACCGGAGTGGAAACACTTCAAATGTGTAATTCGAAGTAAGTCAGTGTCTTGAAGCCACATGGCAATGGTTATAAAACGAGTCAGCACGTAAATAAATAAATAAAGGATGCTGAATTTGGGGGCGATAAATAGAAAGCACTTGTAGGCTTCTTTCTCTTCAGCCACTGAGTAGGGGCTGGAAGGAAGTTCTGACGTCGATTGCTCGTTTCCCACAGCTGCAGACACCAGTGGTCCGATGCAGCCTCTCTCTGTTCGTGTCTCTGTTTCTAAGTGTGGTTGCCCCGATCCCAAGTCTGCATGAAGCTGGAATATTGATAGAAATCCTACGATGCCCGTGAGCCAGCTCTGCCCAAGTATCACCATGAAGAAGTGTGGTGGTAAAATCTCGTTCAGAATCCTTAGTCTTGCTTGATCAGTATCTTGCGGGGATTGGGCAAAAAGCCTGAATTCATAGTACATCTAAGCCGTTTGGAACCACAAAAGACCCTGAGTAGCCGAAGCAATTTTGAGTAAGAAGAACAAAGCTGGAGATATCACACTCCCAAATTTCTAAACATATTTTAACGCTGTAGGTATGCCTGGGTCCTCTCTTATCTCTTAAAAACAGTCTGCAATAAATAGCCATGTGTCTATATTTGTGAGATGTAACTGCCAGAGAAGTTCTCAGAAGTGAGACTGCCAGGGACCAGCAGTTGGCGTAATGGCTATGTCACTGAACTCCCATGTAGTTGACTGCAGTTCAAGTCCCGGACCCGGTGGCTTAAACTCACGCCGGGCTCGTGTGCGTGCGTGCCCAAGATCCCGAGAGAAGAATGGAGGAGAAGGGATTGTGGTGTGGCCATCCCCCCTGGAGGGGTGATTTCTCACTTTCTATCTCTCTGTCTCTCTCTGTCTGGTGAGCACACGCACCCTATAGCAAAAACCTCTCCAAAAAAAAAAAAAGTGGGACTGCCAGGTCAAAGTGTACTGTTTAACTACATCATTCTGGTAGGTGTTTGTGTTTTGCTAAGTGTCGCCAAATTTTCCTCTAAACAGGTTGTACCCTTGTGCAACTCCAGTAGCAGATTATGGTAAGCTGTGCTACTCTTACTGTGGCTTTACTGTTTACTTACATTTTTCAATATATGTATAATGCGTATATATGTGTATATACATATATTGTATAATGTGTATATATGTGCATAAACATATATATGTATAATGCGTATACATGCACATTATACATATATGTATAATGCAATACACGTACACGTACATATACAGGTACAATGCATATACATGTGCACACACATATATGTGTATGTGCATACATGCACACATACATGCACACTACACACACGTATGCATGCATATACATGTATAATGCATATACATGTGCATATACATACATACATGTACAATGTATATACATGTGCATATACATATATATGTATACTTGTATACATGTGCACATACATATATGCATAACACGTATACATGTGCATATACATACATGTACAATGCGTACACACGCACACATACATATATGTACAATGCGTATACACGTGCATATACATGTATGTATAGTATGTATGTATGTGCACATATATGTACAATGCATATACGTGTGCATATACATATATGTATAATGCATATACATACATGTGTATACGCATTATACATGTATATACATAATATATATATATGTATATACAGCTTCCTAACTTATTTACTTATATGCTTTATATTGTAAGAACTTCTGTAAACCTCTTGTAGACCACTTCAATGATTGGTTGAAGGTGACATTGAATAAATGGATGAATTTTGTGTGCTTCAGTGATTGCATTTAACATCCTGTGTTAGAGTCATGGCTTCACATTTCCACCCGTTCTCCACTAGACTCTGGGTAGTTTCATCATAGCATCGTTCATATTTTATTAGTAAAATTGTGCTCTAATCATTTAGAGTACAAGGAGACTTCAGCGATTTGTGAAGAAATGGAATTCAAGTAGGAATTTATTTTGGTGTGGGAAAAGTTCGAAATCCATGCGTAATTTTCTCTGGACACACATTTCTGTGAATGGTCTGGAGGCTGACTGGGCGGGAATGTCACCCCCTGAGCTTATGGAGCGAAGTAACAGAACCAAGTCGCTCAGCAGAGAAGAAATCGGTGAACCACTTTAACGAATGAGTTAATGAATGTAGGATCTTTCTTTTAAGAAAGGCCATGGTATCAATTACAACAAAGAAGTACTGTTATGGGAGGAAGCAACTCTGTCTTATTTAACTGGGTGCTATTAGGACATAAATTAAAGTAAAACTCCATCAGTACATGACCAGAGCCAATGAAATCCTGCATCGTATGGCCGACAAGAACTTCAATGAAGACATTCGTAAGGAAAAGCGTCAAGTGAATACATTGGAAGCTTTCACAGAGTTGGCAAGGCAAAGGGATGGCTCTGAGCGAGAAAATTCTGCAGTAGGGAGCTAGAGTGAACACAAGCACTCCGAGAAAAGCCTGGAAAAGTTTCCAACCCCAATGCTTAATGTTCCATGTGAAATCCCGTATGCATTCAGTCATATTGCTGCTCATTTGAATCTTGATCCTTCTAGGGTATGTGTCTAGATGAACTGAAGCATTGTCCTAGAACATTCTGTGTGTTCTTGCTGCTCATGGCACATGTATGTGCACTGACTCCTCTAGTCACATGTGACTGTCCGGCTGGAGCGCTGCCCACACTGTCTCACCTTTGTCTGTGAAACGGCTAGTCAGAGAAGACGTGGACGCCAGCTCGGGTAGGGTAGCAGGTGGATGAGGCTCTGCTTTGAGGGTTGTGATTGCGAGGCATGAGAAAGTCCCCCTCGTCAGACTCACGTACACGTGTACCTGCTGATATTGCACATCTCAGGGCTGGACGTGTGTGAGTCTGCAGAAGTTTTTCATGCTTATTCAGTTACCTTGGTGTGAAAATATGATAGAATGATTTCACCCAACTGCAGGGCTTGGGGTGTTGGGTACCATACTGCAAATATTTGTAAAGCACATAAAGTTACACCTTGTTTTAAACGAGTCTGACGGATAAAAATACACTTACTTTATGAAGAAACCATTTCCATTTGTTGTAGCCATAATTTTTTTTTCAAAATTGCCTTAAAGTATTATTTTTATCATGCATTTGAATTATAATTCAAGCTAAAATATCTATTTTCACTTATCTTTTTCTAGAAATATATAAATATTTTAAGTGTCACACTTGGAAATAATTACATGTATTTGCTTATGGTAAAATTACAAATATGGTTGAGGCCAGCAGATGATGTAGTGGCTAAGGCTCTGGACTCCCACATATTAAAGTATTATTTTTATCATGCATTTGAATTATAATTCAAGCTAAAATATCTATTTTCACTTATCTTTTTCTAGAAATATATAAATATTTTAAGTGTCACACTTGGAAATAATTACATGTATTTGCTTATGGTAAAATTACAAATATGGTTGAGGCCAGCAGATGATGTAGTGGCTAAGGCTCTGGACTCCCACATAGTCAACCGAGGTTCGAGTCCCAGACCCAGCAGCTTGAAAATCATTCTGGGTGCGTGTGTGTGTGTTCCCAAAAATCTCAAGAGGAGAATGGAGGAGAAGGGATTGCGGCTTGGCCATCTCAAGAGGAGAAGGGAGCAGAAGGTATTGCGGCTTGGCCATCCCCTGTAGGGTGCTTTCTCACTTTTCCTCTCTCTTTCTCTCTTTGTCTCTTTCTAGCAAGCACATGTGGTCTATGGCAATAACCTTAAAGTTAAAAAAAATTCTTGTAAATTACAAATATTGTTTAAACTTCTGACATTTTTGCAAGCTCCTTGTAAGAATTGGCTCATGCTTCCTTGAATATTTTCATTATTTTAGCAATTTTAGGAGATGGGCTTCCATATTTAAATGACCTTAGTGGCTGTACAGTATATATATTTACATATATTTATTTATATATATTTAGTATATTTATTTTAAAAATTTTTTAAAAGAGATTTTTGCTATCAGGTGTATGCACTTGCTGGAGGGATAGAGAGACAGAAAATGAGAAATCACCCCTGGGAGGATGGCAACACCACAATCTCCTCTTCTCCATTCTCCTCTTGGGATCTTAGGCATGCATGCACACGTGCTTGGCGTGAGTTTTAAGCTGCCGGGTCTGGGACTTGAACCACGGTTGACTATGGGGGAGTCTGGTGATGTAACCATTACGCCACCTGATGGTCCCTAAATATATATATATATATTTGCAATTGGACATGTGTGCTTACCAGACAGAGAGAGACAGAGAGACAGAAAGCGAGAAATCACCCCCTAGGTGATTCTCAATCCCTTCTCCTCCATTATCCTCTCAGGATCTTGGGCACGCATGCACATGCACCTGGCTTGAGTTTAAGCCACCGGGTCTGGGACTCAAACCATGGTCAACTACATGGGAGTCCAGTGACATAGCCATTATGCCATCTGCTGGTCTCCCTAAAATATAATTTTAATAAAAGTAAAGTACTGAGATATTGATAAGAAATATAGGGCCAACAGTTAGTGTGGTGGTTAAGGTGGCTGGATCCCATATGACCAACTGTGCATTTTGGATACTGGACCCAGTGGCTTGAAAAATGTGCTGGGTGCATGTGTGTGTGTGCCCCAAATCCTGAGAGGGAGTGGAGAAGGGATTCTCACTTTCCCTCTCTTTTGCTGTCTCTGTCTCTGGAGAGTGCATGCAGATTTATGTTGAATGTGTAGCGTGATCATAGGAACTCTATCCAGACCTGCGACACCTGGCGTATAAAGCTAACACTGTACTTTCCTGTTCTATACCAATGTACAGATGGGTGGATTTGACATTCATACACAAACCTGAGTCTTTTCTATTTAAAGAACTTATGTCAGATGAGTTAGAATGATCTCGGAATGTAGTCGGAACTACCTGTTGCTGTGGACTTAAAGTGTTTTTGATCAACACTCTTTTGTAACCACTGACAGCATTTTTGTGAATAACATTTAATACCTATGAATATGGGAAAGAGAGAGAGCTAAACTCTCTTGGAACTTTGCTGACCAAGAATTACTTATTTGCGGGTAAAGGAAGCTGTAAAAAGAAAAGGAATTATAGTGCAATGCAGCTAAATCTTAGATTTCCTTTTGTATAAGAAGTATGGTATGTACTACCTCTTCTGTGGGGCTAAAAAGCTTTATGTCTCAGATCTATTGCTTAAATCCAGGCTCTGGCACTAATTCTCTTACCCGATTAATACATGTTTTGAGAATAAGCCATCTGGTTTCTTAGATTGGAAAAGAATAATCCGGTTTTTAGAGCTGTCGTTGTCAGCTAGCCAGCGATGGATCGTTTTGGTGAAATGCTCTTAGCATGACAATGGTCCTCTAGGCTCTGCATGCCTTGTTGGGTGTGCCCAGAGCATGCGAGCTCTTTACCTGGGTTCGTTATCACGACTGTGTTTTCAGCAAGCAGCCTTAAGGGATGAGGCCGTGTCTCTGCTCAGGACGAAGCGCAGGCTTGCTTACTGCTTGCTGTAAGGTGCAGGGTTCGCAGCCTGCCTCCCACCGTATGAGTAGGCCTCATCTGGCCATCCTCCTTGCCCCGAAAAATCAGGCTTGGGAGGGGCTGGGTGCTGCAGTGGTAAAGCATGGTGCTCCGAGAGGCTGGCCCACGTGGGAAGGTTCTGGATTTCAGTCCAGAGAGGTCCCTGGCTGAAGCTGAGGGCGTGGTGCCAGACCCTGTTGAGGTTGCTGTCTCTCTGTCTCTCTGTCTCTGACTCTCTCTCTTCCTCTCTTTGTTGCTCATAGAAAAAGTAAACTTTATGGAACCAGCAGTTAGCGTAATGGCTATGTCGCTGGACTCCCACGTAGTTGACCGCGGTTCGAGTCCCGGACCCAGCGGCTTAAACTCACGCTGGACACGTAGGCATGTGTGCCCAAGATCCCGAGAGGAGAATGGAGGAGAAGGGATTGCGGCGTGGCCATCCCCCTTCGGGGGTGATTTCTCACTTTCTGTCTTTCTGTCTCTCTCTGTCTGGCGAGTGCACATGCCCTATAGCAAATACCTCTCCAAAAAAAGAAAAAAAAAAAAAAAAGAAAGAAGAAATAGTAAACTTTATGAGAAAAAGAATTGGACTTGGGGAGTTGCAGTGACTCTGCCAGCGTGATGGCTGCTGGTTTGGCTGTGAGTATGAAGGGAGTCTTCCATCTCGGATCTGGGGTCTCGTGACCGCTCCGGCTCCAGGAGGGAAAGCTGTGAGGCTCCCCTGCTGTTGCTATCAGCCCAGGGACTCACGGTGTTGCACCGCCTGTTCTCTGATATCTGAAAGGAGTTCTCTGCTGTATTTTGTCCAGTTTTCTCATTTGTGACAAAATAGTAAGTCCGAAATCCTAGTTATACCATCATGCCTGGAAGTTGAAATCCAGAACTTCATTAAGTTAAATGAATTATTTTGGTTAAGAGTTATATGTTACAATTTATCATCTTTTCTTTCTCAGTGGACAAAATAAATGCAAGCTTTTTTTTTTATTATTTTTTTTTGAAAGGTTTTTGCTATAGGGCGCGTGCGCTCGCCAGACAGACAGAGACAGAGAGACAGAAAGTGAGAAATCACGCCCCAGGGGGGATGGCCACGCCGCAATCCCTTTTCCTCCACTCTCCTCTCGGGATCTTGGGCACGCACGCACACGCGCCCGGTGTGAGTTTTAAGCCACCGGGTCTGGGATGCGAACCGCAGTCGACTACATGGGAGTCCAGTGACATAGCCATTACGCTAACTGCTGGTTCCCCATAAATACAAGCTTTTAAAGCCTCTGTCTGACAATTCAATTCCAGTATCTAGAGCTTTGTGGATTTGTTACTGTTGGTTATGTTTTTCTTCCCCCCTCTCTCTCTCCCTCTCTCTCCCTCTCTCTCTCCCTCTCTCTCCCTCTGTCTTTCTTTTCCTCTTTGTATTCCCGGTTACCTCTGATTGTATGTGGATGTTATATTCGCAGCACTGCTTATAGGGATAATTCGAAGCCTCAGATGATGAAGCAGTCATACTCCAAGACAGTGATTCCCACCCTTGCGTAGTTTCTTAGTTTTTAAAAACAGTTTTTGAATTGCTGGAGAGCATGTACACATGCTAGAGAGAGACAGAGACAGGAAGGGAGAGAGCCCTTCCAGAGGGGCGTGGTCATATTGCAATCCCGTCTTTATTTCTCCATCAGGATTTTAGACATGCACGCACACCCTCCTAAGAATGTTTTTCAAACCTTGGTGTGGCTAGGATTTGAACTGTGGCCCTGTGGGATCTACTTCTTCTTCTTGTTTTATTTTTGCTGGAGAGACAGAGACAGAGAGACAGAAAGTGTCTGTCCATCCCCCAGCAAGGATGGCCATGCTGCAGTCCCTTCTCCTCCATTATTCCCTCGGGATCTTGGGCACACATGCAGTTTTAAGTCACTGGATCTGGGTCTCGAACCGAGGTCCACGACGTGGTCCCTAAATAGGATGTTTTCTAGTATCATATTAGATCTCTTTGAGTATTTGTTATCCTCTGTGAAGTTTAATCTTGGTGGCTTTGTCTTCCCACAGTCTTTTTAGCAGAGTCGTAGGTCAGCTGGCTCCGGGTCAGACACTGACTCCGACTCCCGTGGAGTACATGTAAAATCCTGATGTTCAGACAGCCTCGCCTCCCTAACTCCTTTACAGCGTACGGACTCTGGCTTAAAATAAAAGAGAAAATATCGATAGCTCACAGGAGTTTTAGTTTCCCAAAAGACTTCTGCTTTTCTTGTGTGTGCCAAGATTTAAAGAATAAATCCATATTAACAGTTTAATAGCTCAGTGCCGTTTTGCTAAAATATCCGATACCTCTCAAGAAATGAAGGAATGGAAACATGTTTCTAGAGTTTTTAAATTTGTAGTGTGCATTTAAGAACTTTTTTTTTTTTTTTTTTCACTACATGCTCTTACTTAGTTCTGTTAAAAATGTTTCAGATTTGGGGGCCAGCAAGTGGCATGGGGGTTGAGACACTGGACTCCCACATGGCCAAACTGTGGTTCAAGTCCCGGACCTGGTGGCCTGAGAATCACACGGTGTGTGTGTGCGTGTGTGCTCAAAATCCTGAGAGAGTGGAGCAGGAGGGATTGTGGCATGGTCATTGCCCCGGGGGCTGATTTCTTACTTTCCCTCTGTCTCTCTCTTGTGAACGCACATGCCCTATGGCAAAAATCTTTAAAAAAAAAAAAAAAGTCAGATTTGGTATGGATTAGTTTAATGAAAATCAAAGTCTTCTTTCCACAGTCATCTAATTTTTGTCCCAGAAACATGCAATGATAGAGAATTAATAGTTATGGAGCTAACGATCTGATTTAGAGGGGAGGAGGCCTATGTACTTTTAAAAAAAATTATTATTTATTTAATTTTATTTATTCATTCATTTATTTTACTTTGACCAGAGAGAAACAGAGAGAGAGAGAGAGGGAAAGGGAGAAAGGAAGCCTCCAGGTCTGGGACTCGAACCATGGTCGGCCATGTGGGAGTGTCAAGCACTTTAACCACCATGCCACCTGCTGGTCCCACTTTTTTTTTTTTTTTTTAAATCATAGGGAGTGTGCACTCATCAGAGAGAGAGTGAGACATCATCTCCCAGGGGGATGGCCACACCGCAGTCTCTTCTCCTCCATTCTCCTCTCGGGATTTTGGGCACGCACACACACACACTTGATGTGATTTTGAAGCCACTGGGTCCAGCTTGCACTGTGGTTGGCCATGTGGGAGTTCAGCATCTTAACTGCTATGCCATCTGCTGGCCCCAGTTTTTAAAAGAAGTAAATGTGTACATATATAGATTTAAGAAAGCGTCTCTCTCTCTCTCTCTCTCTCTCTATCTATCTATTTTTTTCTTTTATTGCCAGAGAGCTGTGTACTCACCAGAGAAAGAGGGGGGTGGAGGACCTACCAGTGGGGTGTGGTCACACCACAGTTCTTCTCCATTCATTTCTCCATCCTATCAGGATTTTTGGCACACACACATGCCTGGTGTGTATTTTAAGCTGCCCGGGCTGGGATTTGAACTGTGGCCGGCCATGGGAGATGCAGCTTCCTATGCATAGTGCTTAACTGCTGTGCTATAGGGCCAGTCCTGTTCTTCTAAAATTTTTTTCTTTTTATTTATTAATTTTTTAGGGGGCAGGGTAGAGGAGGGAGAGAGCTACCCCAACAGAGACTTTCCATGCCCCGATCCTTGTTCTGCCCTCCCTGCCCGCCGGGACTGCAGGTGCGCCTGGCGTGTCCAGGTTGACCTGGGGTCTGAGCCGGAGGACGCTGGGTGGCTCCAGCATGGCACAGCGGCGTTCTAATGTCTGTGCCACTGCAGCTGGGCCCACGATCCAGTCTTCTAAAGATTGTCAGAGGGCATGAGTGCTCACAGAGGGAGAGGGGGAAGAAGGATCTTCCCTTCTATTCTTCACCCTGTCTGGATTGGTGGCATACTTGCATGTTTACCTAGAATGTTTTTATTTATTTATTTTGGAGAGGTTTTTGCTATAGGGCATGTGCACTTGCCAGAGAGACAGAGAGAGACAGAGAGACAGAAAGCAAGAAATCCCCCCCAAGCCAAAATCCCTTCTCCTCCATTTTTCTCTCGGGATCTTGGGCATGCACACGTGCCTGGCATGAGTTTAAGCCACTGCATCCAGGACTTGAACCATGGTTGACTACATGAGAGTCCAGCAACATAGCCATTACACCATCTGCTGGTCTCCCTAGAGTGTTTTTTAAGCCATAGCTTCAGTCAGCCCTGTGGGATCAGGCTCCCTTAACTATTACACTATGGGGCTTGCCACCAAGAAATATTCTTAACGAGAATAAGCAGTTTTATAGTATCCTGCCATTTGTGAAAAATAATTAGAAATTAAAGATTTAGGGACCAGCAGTTAGCATAATGGCTGTCGCTGGACTCCCACGTAATCGACCGCGGTTCGCGTCCCAGACCCGTTGGCTTAAAACTCACGCCGGGCGCGTGTGTGTACGTGCCCAAGGTCCCGAGAGGAGAATGGAGGAGAAGGGTTTGCGGCGTGGCCATCCCCCCTGGGGGGTGATTGCTCGCTTTCTGTCTCTATGTCTCTCTCTGTCTGTCTGGCGAGCGCATGCGCCCTATAGCGAAAACCTCTCCAAAAAAAAAAAAAAAAAGAAATTAAAGATTTAAAAAAGCCCGGTTGGCAAGTGGCATAGTGGTTAAGGGCGTTGGACTCCCACATGGCTAACCTCAGTTCAAGTCCTGGACCTGGCAGCATGCTTTCTCACTTTCCCCCTCTCTGGTCAAGATTAAAATAAATAAATAAATAAATAAAGTTAAATAAAATAATTGTTTAAGAAAAATGTAAAAAGCCCAGGCCAGAAGGTAGTATGGAGGTGAAGGTGGCCAGGCCCCATAGGCCGACAGCACAGTTGGAGTTCTGGACCTGGCAGCCTGAAAAACCATGCGAGCTGAGTGGGCATGTGCCCAGGATCCCAGGAGGACAATGGAGGAGAAGGGATTGCACGTGGTCATCCTCCCCAGGGGTGATTCCTCACTTTCCTTCTCTCTGTCTGTCTTCAGTGGGTACAGACACCCGATAGCAAAACAGAACAGAACAAAGCAAAGCAAAATGCCCAAACCCAAACCCCAAAACTCGAAGCTCCTGTGTGTGTGAATGTGTGTGTGTACATACTTGTAAGGATTTAGTAAGGGCAAAATTATAATTTTTTTCTTTGTACATCTTTGAATTATTTATTTATATTGAGAGAGGTTTTTGCTATAGGGCGTGTGTGCTTGCTAGAGAGAGAGAGCGAGTGAGAGATAGAAAGTGAGACATCACCCCCGAGGGGAATGGCCACGCTGAAAGCCCTTCTCTTTTATTTCCCTCTCAGGATTTTGGGCAAGTGCACTCACCAGAAAGAGAGACAGAGAGTGAGAAATCAACCCCCCAGGGGAAATGGCCATACCACAATCCCTTCTCCTCCATTTTCCTCTTGGGGTCTTGGGCATGCACGCACACGCACCTGGTGTGAGTTTTAAGCTGCTGGGTCCAGGACTCAAACCACAATCAACTACGTGGGAGTCCAGCAACGTAACCATTAGGCCACTATGCCATCTACTGGTCCTGATTAGTTTTAAAAATGATAATCAGTTATGTCCTTTTGCCATCATGTTTTAGATTTTCTGTTCTCATGGCCTTTTCTAGATAACTGGTTATATACTCATTTGTCTGTAATTATGGCTAGGATCAATATTAAATCTCTCCAATTATTCCCCCCCATCCAAACGTTTCATGCTTTCGGTTATATGTACTGGAGTTACTAAATCTCCCGAAGTCACATTTCAGATCTGAGCAGTTGCCAGGCTGGATATACAAAGTCCAGAGTCAGAAATTCTGGAAGGAATTTCAATTCTATCACTTAATAGTTTGAGGCGTGGTGTGAGCAAGTAACCCAGCACCTCCCGCTCTTCGTCCTCGGCCGTCCGTGCACAGAGCCGCTAGTAATCACCAGTTTCCAGACACCCCCTTTTCTGAGTCCCATCAACAACCTCTTTCTCACTTACCTGCTAGGTGTTGAGGCTAAAGCGCACACCTGTGAGGCCCGGTGCGCTGTGAGCGTGCAGAGGGAACCTTTGCAGTGCACAGCTTCCTTGGGAAGTGTTGGGTGGAGACCACTGAGTTGAGAGTCCAATTTTCCATACTTCGAAACAGGAAAAGATGTTGAAGAAATTAGATCGTATTTCTGAAGCCAGAAGTCTGCGGAAAAATTTAGATCTGTAATCTGTAACTCGAGAAAGGAGCGACAGTTGGAATAGAACTTACGGATAGTTAGCTCTGTTGGTTGTATTTGAACGATGGGGACAGAAGCCTCTCCTGTTGGTGGGGCGTGAGGGCTGGGGTGCTCTGGTCTGGGACATCTGCCCCTTGCCTTCCCCTGGGTGCTGAAAACCTGACCTACGTCCGGGCCTTGATTGGTTTAGCAGAGGGGCAGACACTTTGCACTGGCTCGGGCCTCGAGGAGGGCTGCAGGGGAAGCTGTGCACCATGAAGCAGCATGGGAAGGCCTTCTCTGGAAGACGCCCCTCTGCCTCATCCCTTGGACAGACCACTCGTCCTTACTCTACCTCGAAATGATAAATACAGTTACTCAAAGATGAATCCGATCCAGACAGATGGTAACAACCCTAAAAGCATGAAAGAAAAAAGAACCTCACCTGTCTGAAGCTTTTCTTCTTACGTGTGGATTTCAACCTTGACTATTTAAGTTTATAACAGCGCCGTCAATTTTTGTATTAGTCATTTATATACCTTCCGTTCTGAGTTACGAGGCATCATTACACTCGGTCACAGTCTTCCCCATTTTATTTATCTTTTTATTTTGCTTGGCTTGTCTCTCTTGGAAAATAAACCTAGCAGATAGAGAAATGCATGTTAGTCTTTAAAAGGTGGCTAAGTATAAATTCCCCATATACCAAATAGTGATATCCCCTGAGACATAAAGTAGAATTATATTTGTTTTCATGGTTCCAGAGGTATGTTTTCTTAAACTGCATCCATCAGCTTCATTTCACTAGGCCCTGTGCAGCTGTATATTACATACATAACGAACGGACTGTGAAGGGAAACAGAAAATATTTCATAGACGAAAAGAATAAATAGGTTTTTAGTGAAAAACTCTAGATTCTTAGATAATTGGCCTAGAATTCTGTGACTTTTAGTGATGCTATTTCTGAATATGGGTCTGCCGCTGGGATTGGAAAGGTTCTGCCTGAAAACGTGAGAACTCTGGGGCTTACAGGGGCCAAGAGGTGATTTTCTGAGGCCCTGATATTAGAACCTTGTGCTTCATACGGTATTTCTCTGTTCACTGAGTCCTTAGCGAACGTGAGCCCTTGTCAGTTTGGAAGCCTATGTAAGTAACAAGGTACACTGTAATTCAGTTCTACCTTTCGGTTGAAAGCTGAGCTAAAAACAGGGTTTATGGGGCCAGCAGGTGGTGTGGTAGTTAAGGCACTGGACTCCCACATGGCCTACTGTGGTTCGAGTCCTGAACCTGGCAGCTTGCTTTCATGCTGTCTCTTTCTGTCTGTCTCTATTGGGTGCATGTGCCCTACAGCAAATTAAAAAAATAATAATAAATTAAATAAAGAATTATTAAAAAAAACAAGGTTTTTACATGTTCTATGGGTGTTTTAGGCCTGTAGTTTATTATTGTTATTATTATTATTTTAGTCAAATAATGACAGAATAAAGAACTATTAAAAAAAAATCAAGGCTTTTACATGTTCTATGGGTGTTTTAGGCCTGTAGTTTATTATTGTTATTATTATTATTTTAGTCAAATAATGACAGGTTAGAAACTTCTTCTGACTGTGTTCCTTTCCAGTTACGGGCATGAAGCTGTGGCTGATGCTACAGTAAGTTAACACTTAGTGACTTTTTACTATGTGCTCGGCATT